>NW_015622963.1:0-251250 GCF_000320785.1 Rhodotorula toruloides NP11
CGGTGCCGTCCCGAACCGACTTGTACAACTTCTCAAACACGGGCTTGTTGGCGGCCTCAAAAATAGGCGCCCAGTCGAGCGCGCCGCGGCGAGCGGTGGTCGAGCAGGCGTTGTACATGTAGTCCATGCCGTACTGGCCGATGAGGGGGAAGAGGGACTGGGTCGCCTCCTCGACCGTCTCGTTGAAGGCTTCGGACGGGCTGTGGCCGTTCTCGCGGAGGACCTTGTACTGGGCGAGGAACATGCCCTCTGTCGAGCGGAAACGTCGGCGGAGGAGGAGGCGAAGGCGGAGGCGAACGGGCGAGAGGAGGAGGCGGAGGTCGAAGGCGAGGGCAACGGGCGAAAGACAGCGGCGAGCGAGGGAACATGCACAACGCAAACATCAGCCACCACTCAAAGGTGCAGGCAGAGAGACTTTGCGCGCACGGATGCCACCCATCAAGACACCACGCTCTCCGTAAAGGTCCGAGTAGACCTCCTTCTCAAAGGTCGTCTCGTAGGCGTAACCCGTTCCGACGGCAACCGCAAGGGCGCGAGCCTTCTCCATCGCCTTGCCGGTGACGTCCTGCCAGACGGCGATCGAGGCGTTGATGCCGCGGCCCTCCTTGAAGAGCGTGCGGACGGTGCGGCCGGAACCCTTGGGCGCGCAGAGGATGACGTCGACGTTCGAGGGGGCCTCGACGCCCGTGTCCTTCGAGTAGACGAGCGAGAAGCCGTGCGAGAAGTAGAGCGTCTTGCCCTCGGTCTGCGCGGCGACGTCAAAGTCAGCCGGGAGGTTCCTGGTGGGAAGGGGAAAAGGCCCGCGCGCGACATGACACGCACGATGAGAGGCTTGATGTCCTTCCACGTCTGAGACTGGGCAGCATCACTGAGCAAGTTCATGATGATGCTGCCCTTCTTGATAGCCTCATCAATCGGGAACAGGTTCTTGCCAGGGACCTGCGCGCCACGTCCCCACTCATCAGCCACACCGACACTCACTCGGAGAGCGCGCGCCACGCACCCATCCGTCCTCCTGGGCCTGCTTCCACGACTCTCCGCCCTCACGGACACCAACGATCACGTTCAATCCGTTGTCGCGGGCGTTGAGGCCCTGTCCGTGTCCCTGCGAGCCGTAGCCGATGAGGGCGAGCGTGTCGTTCTTGAAGTACTCCTGGAGCTTTGGGAGGGGCCAGTCTGCGAGTCGAGAGCGAGGAGGAGGGAAGAGTCAGCTCGGGCTTCTTGAGCGAGTTCCGGTGGGTTGGTCGGGAGCTCGTCGACGTCCGCAGTAGTATGAGAACCCTGTAGGGCCCACACGCAAGCCAGCCGCCGAGTGATACGCCCGCGGCTGAACACGGATAGCCCAGTCTCCCCCGCTCCCTCCTCGGCGCCCTCAACGCCCGATCCAGCCGCTCGATGCACGCAGCGATACCTCCAAGCGTTCAAGCATCCCTCAGGCCATCGAGGGAGCCTATCAGCGCATGTCAAGTGGGCGTCCCAAAAATTTCCCCCCGTCGTCGACGCGATTGACTCCCCGGTGTGCGAGTGAGAGACTGACCGGCGCGCTCGTAGACGGTCTCCTTGGTTCCAGCAAAGTCGAGAGTCTTGACACCGCGGGTGGCCTGTCTCTCGGATCGTCAGCGCGCTTGCATCTCGGGTGGGTGCGAGTTGACGGACCTTGGGTGCGGCGGGGAGGGCGCGGCGGGCTGCGACGAGCGAGTAGGCGCGCGCGGCCTTGGGTGCAGCCTGGCGGGCGGCGAGGTTGATAGCACGAGCAGCAGAGCGGGCAGACATGGCTTAGAGGGAGAGTGAGGACGAGAGGGAAGAAGGAGGAGCACGAGCGAGGCGAGCGCCGGGTGCCGAGAACCCGCTGCAATCTCCGGATCACCTCCTTCGACTCTTTCTTGTTGTAATCTGTCACTCTCACTTGACTCGCACTCTCTGGCTCACTGGGGAAGTCCGCCTCGACCGCACTCGCTCGCTCACTCTCCGCCCTCTATCCCCGGACTCGCTCGCTCATCCCGCCCAACTGCTCGAACGGGCTGCGAGTGCACGTCGATAAGAGTGTCTGTTGCACAGCACAGCAAATACGCAGTCGAGATTATAGAAGACCGGACGAGTCGAGGAGAACGAAGGGAAGGCGCTTTCGAAACGAGCGAGCGAGGACACGACCCGCGCATCCTAGTCGTCAAAGCTGAGGAACGAAGCCGACATCGCCATCGACTCGGCGTGCTGCGGCTGGGGTTGCGGGTGCTGGAGAGGCGGGAACGTGGGTTGGGTTGCGGTGGGAGGCGCACCTGTCGAGATAGAGGTTGAGGGTGAGGCGTACGGGTCGAACCAGGACTGTCGAAGCGACAGTGTCGAGTTCGTTAGCGCGCTTGACCTGTGAAAGAGCGAACCGAACCGGACGCACCTCCTGCTGCACTCTCATCCCGCTCATCCCCTCCCCTCCTCCCGCATAGCTCGACCGCGCCGACGACGCCGACAGCGACGAGACGCGGCTATCGATGCTCCGCAAGCTTCGCTGGTCCGCCGAGTCGTCCGAGTCGAGAGGAGGTTTCGGCAGTCCTGCGAGGCGGGCGTTTGCGCGGCTACCATCGCGCCACCAGCTCGTTAGTATGGAGCAAAACGGGGACGAAGAGTGGAAGAAAGGGAGCGAACGCACATTCTCGACTCGACAGTCTGCGCATCCAGCTGCACCTGACACAACCTCTTCAACGGATCGACTCTCAACACCTGCGCACGGGCTTTACACCCCGTCACATGTTGACGAATCACACTCGGTCGCTTGCCTTCGAAGCGGAAGGTGCACCCTTCGACGCAGGTTTGGCCACGGAGCCATTCGTTGACTCGGTGCTTGGTGTCGGAGGGGAGGACGTCGAGGTCGTCGACTGTGACTTTGCAGTCTGCGCGCCACTGAATCGTCAGCTCGAATCCGTCACTCTGAGAGGAGAAAGCGCAACGCACAGCTCCCAGCGGGAAAGACGATCACCTCTCCCTCCACGACCTCCTCGCCGGGCAAGACGCGACTCAACTGCGCCCTCTCGACGCTCCAGACATACGTCTCCGTCTCCCTATTGAGCGGCCTCAACGCGCGTCTCCCCTTGCCCTTCTTGCGCAACTCGGGCGGGATAGCCGTCCCGGGTTCTTCCTCAAAGTCGAGGTAATCGTCGTCCCCGTCCCCATCCGCATACTCCGACTCACCCTCGGACCGCACCTCCGAATCCCTCCTCACGCTTCTCGGTCGCACGTGGCCCGCGAACTCGTGGAGGGACGAAGCGGACAAATGAGCCGTCTGCAACTCCCTCGGCGGCGGACGCTGGTGTGGGTAAGGCGACGAAGTTTGGCGGAGGTTGTGAGAGCGTCGACGGGCGGAGAACGAGTCTCGCTCGGAGGTTGAGCGGAAGGAGGGGGCGCGGGTGGGGCTGAGAGAGCGCAGGGAGGAGGGGCGGGAGGAGGTCGAGAGGGTGCGGTGCAGCGAGAGAGGGCGCTGGTAGGATGAAGGAGTGTAGGAGACGTAGTCTGATGGAGCGCAGAATTGCGCGGGGGGAGTAGGCAGCGGAAGAGCGGGACTGCCGTAAGGTGTCGTCGAGACGCTCGCTCTCCCGCCGGGCTGGTTGAACCCCTCGTGCTGCTGGCCGAACAGACCCGCTGTCGGCGCCGTCTGCGCAAGATCGTAGCTCGCCGGCTCGGTCGTCAAGCCCGAGACGAGCGCAGGCTGGACATAGGGATGAGGCGGGTCGGGCGGAGGGGCGAAGGAGAACTCGTGGAGGCCATCGCCGAGGCTGGTAATAGCCGTCGAGGGACGTGGAGCCGCTTGGAGGCCAGGAGCTGAAGCGAGGCGGGCTGAGAGGAGCGTGCGGTCAGGTCATTGATCGGAAGAGGGAGGGAAGGGAGCGGGCGCACCTCGCAGATAGGCGGCGGTCTGGGCGACGATGTGTTCGGGGTGTAGGGTCGACGTCGTGTTTGCTTGAGGACAGACGGGGTAAGTTACTTCAGCGAGCGAGAGCGAGACGGCGGCACTCACGGTCGAGAAGGAGATCGACGAGCTCCTGCCATCCGACCTCAACCCTCCCCGCAAGTCCCGCGTCGACGACGAACCCTTCTCCCGTACAGCTCGGCACTAACTTTGTCGCGAGCGTCCCCTCGAGCGACGGCCGACCGTGCGCGCTCGTGTTGGGCGAGTCCTGCGGCGTCCAGGTCGAGAAGGCAGACGAGGCGAACGAGTTGACGCTCGATGCGGTCGAGCAGGCTCGGGATCGTGGTGCGCCGTAGGACATCGAATTAGTCGAGTCGAATGCAGGGTAGGAAGCTGGCCCGCTGTCGAAGGGCGAGTCGGCGGGGAGCAAGGCTGCAGGTGGGTCGGCGTCCATCGCTGAGTTCGGTCGTCCGGAGCTAGGAAAGAGGCCGAGCGTCACAGAAGAGCACGGGCGGTTGGTCTAAAAGTCGTTCGTTCGTGAGGCGGTGAGGGTTGGGAAAGGAGTTCGGGGCGAGAGCAGGTTGGCGAGAGGGCGGGAGAATCGAGAGCGGACCAGCGCAGGGCGGAGCAGGGCAATCAGAGCGATCCAGCGCTCGATGCTCAGTTCAATTCAGGCGTGCGAGGGGAGCGAGAGCGAGGAAACCCATCTTGTATCCGAGGGGAGAGGGCTTCGCGAGCGCATCAACCCCGGGCAGCGCGCCGAGAGGAGTCTCGTTGCGGTCGGCGTGCATGACAGGAGACTCGAGCGTCAGAGGCCAGAGCGGGACGAGCACGGAGAGCTGCGCGGGAGCGGAAGAGGAGGCGAGCTGAATACAAACTCGGTTGTATTGAACTGATTACATTTTTCACCAATACAAACGAGACACAGTCAGGGGGAAGCTTGCGCGATGAGACAGGTCGGCAACCTGAGGGACTTCGCCGTTTTCGCGGGCCCCGCTCGTCGTCGCTCTCCCTCCGTCGCCTCACTCGCTCGCAGGACTAGCAGACCATGGCATCCACGTCGAATCAGCCTGACAAGGCGCAGGAGAAGAAGCACGTCATCCTCCCGCTGTCGAGGGCAGCGCCAGACCAGGTCTTGAACCTCCGCCTCATCCTCCACTTCCTCGCGCTCGTACTCCCGCAGATCTGTGAGTGGCACGCCTTGCTCGGCGTCAGAAAGACGCTGACTATACACCCGCGCAGTCATCGTCCTCCCGGCACGCATCTTCGTCACACATGTCCTCCTCCGCTGGCGCTCGCCCATCGTCCGCGTTATCGGCCGTCCCGCCCTCGCAGACTACGTCTCCAAGCTCGCCCAGTTCATCCTCAGTCGATGCCACACCGCCCAGGTTCGCATCGTCTTTGACCGCGTCCGATCATACAAGCTCGTTCAGTCGGGCCCATACTTCAAAGGCTGCCGCGACTGGGTCACAAAGGTCGAGGTCAACGGGACTGCGGGACGTTGGATTGCGCTCCCGGGAACGAGGCGCGAGGAGGACGATGTCGTGCTCTTCTTCGTGCACGGCGGCGGCTTTGTGTGCGTTTCGAGTCTTCTCATCCGCACGCCGCGTCCCTAACCCTGTCTCTCGAGCAGCGTCGACACTGGCTCAAACGCCCAAGACATCCTCTTGCACGTCACCAAGACGCTCAACCTCAAGAAACACACCCAAGCATCGGTTTTCTGCCTCGACTACCGTGAGTTCTCGAGATTCTCTCCGCAGAAGTCGTGTGCTCACCCTCAGCTATCGCAGGCCTCGCTCCCGAGTACAAGTACCCGTCGCAGCTCATCGAGACGCTCGCGGGCTACCACTACCTCGTCAACACGCTCGGCATCAGCGAGGACAAGATCGTCATCGCAGGCGACTCGGCAGGCGGCAACATCGCGACCGCCTTCCTCCTTCACCTCGCTCGCCCCAACCCAGAAATCTACGTCCCGGAAGAACTCGGTCCTACGCCCAAGCGCCCAGCCGGCGCACTCCTCATCTCGCCCTTCATCAACCTCGCCTCTCGCTCGGCCTCGTCCTTCGCCAACCCGGACTATGACTTCATCGACCTGGGCGGTGGATTTCGCGCAGCATGCGACTACGTCGGCGTCTACCCTCCGCCGGGCTTCCGTTTCCCTATGCCGAGCTACCATCCCCGCTGGCACTTCGAGTTCCCGCACCCGCACCCTCCGACGGATGGAAGGGACTTGCACACGCAGTGGGGATGGGCGCACTGCGAGGGGATTGAGAAGTTCAACTCGCCTTATGTCAACCCGATTGTCTGCCAGGATGCGGACTGGTGGAAGGAGGCGTGTCCGGGAGACGGCAAGACCGTCGTTACGTGGGGTGCGTTCGCCCGGCTGTCCTCCCTTCTCTTGCACTTCGAGCTGACGATGCCGCTGGCAGGCGGCAAGGAGATCTTCGCGGACGACGACGAGGCGTTCTTCAAGCAGCTTGAGAAGGTTCGTCCCTTCCCTCCCTCCCTTCCTGCTGAGCGTGGGCTATAGGTGCTTAGCAGAATTGGCGAGACGGAAGTTTGACTGATGAGGTCGCCCGCTGCAGTCTGGCGTCAAGCCGGCCAAGCTTGTCAAGAAGTTCGGCGCGCACGACTGGATCTTGCATGACTGGGTGAGTTTGGCGCTGCATGCTCACATGCCGGCGTCACCTCAAAGCTCACATCTACGATACCTCGCCCGCAGAGCGTCCCGCTCGCATGGAAGACCAAGTCCAAGGGACCCGACAAGGACTTCTACTTCGGCATGAACGCCATCGTCGACCTCCTCTCCCGCATCGCCAAGGACGCCAAAGAGTCGCCTTCTGTCAAGCGCGCGAGTCTCGCCCGCTCTCCGTCGTGGGCCAGTCGACCCGACGTCAAGGCTGTCTCGCCCGAGTCCGTCAAGTCGTCTCCTTCGCGTACGGCTGGTCCGGCACTCGGTCCTGCTCCAACACCTCTCGCGAGCAAGTCCTCGGCATCAGCACCTGCGAAGCCCGCCACGGGAAACGACACCTACGCCGCGACTGCCTCGCACGACTCGCTCATCCCGCCCGACGCGCCCGTGCTCGCCTCCGGCGAAGGCGACATCCTGACGCGCTCAACACTCGGAGACAGCGGTGTTATCGTCGAGAAGGCGGGCGAAAAGGCGAAGGGGCAGGAGAAGCCCAAGCCGAAGAACAGGAGGTAAAGACGCAACTTTCGAGTAGATGGGTCTGTATGTGCTTCGATTAGGTATCTATGCATTGGCGACGTCTGTATCTCGCATGCGGTGCGCGATCGAGCGAGGCGAAGTTATCAGCGGCGTTCCCTCAGTTAAACGGCAAGAAAGCTGGCTTTTCGAGTCTCGTTTCTTCGGTCCGGCGTGGGTGCGAGGCAAGCTTCTGGATGTTGATGGCAAGCAACAATGTACGGCGAAAGAAGAAAAGAGAGCCCATGCAAGCGAGTCAAGCGTCTTCGCTCCCTCAGTCCTCCGCCTCCGCCTTGAAGTAGTCGTCGAGGACCTGCCTTCCGCCCACCATCTCGACCCCGTGCTTCGCCTTGAGATGCCTCTCGACGTCGTACACCCTCTTGAACCAGTACTTGCACGTCCCCTCGTCGTCCTCGTCGCCATCCTCCTCGAGCGCAGGCGAGGCGGGACGCGAGGGCTGGCCGAGGTCCTTGAACGGTAACTCGAGGATGGCGGGGAACGGGCAGCTGTACTTGCGAGGGACGTTGGCGAGACCGCCTTTGCTGGGCGAGCGGGAGAGGGCGGGCCTCGAGCCGGTGGCTTGCGGAGCGGAATAGTTGGCGCCGGTGAGGAGGTCGACGATGTTCTGCGAGGAGTCGGCGGAAGGGTCGGCAAGAAAAGCGGCGGGAGGGACGGGGAGACCTTCGGGGATGTCTTCGAGAGCGGGCGAGTTGGCGAGTCCGGCGAGCGACGGGGGAAGGGGGAGAGCAGGGAAGCCGGCCTACCAACGAACGGATCAGTCGCTGGATAGCGTCAGAGTGATTCGAGGGTACGTACCGCCTCGTGGAAGACCTTGCGCTTCTTCTTGCCGCCGTGGCGGAAATCCTCCCTCATTCGCTCGTCCCGCTCGCTCTCCTGCCTCGCCTCCCAGTCACTCCCCTCCTCAACCTCCTCTCCCTCCTGCTCAGGAGCAGCGACGCCTTCGAGCGCAGCACCCGCCTCGTCCACATCGCTGCTACTGCTCTTTCTCTTCTTGTTCCTCCTCCTCCGCTTCTTCTTCCCATTCTCGTCAAGCACAACCTCGCCCCTCGCCTCCTTCTCGTCACGCTCATGCAGCGAGAGGTGGTTCCTCAGACTGCGCGAGTTGGCGAAGACGCGTCCGTCGCACTCGGGGTGGTGGCAGGCCGGAGGGTGCACCGTCTTGTTGTGGCGCTGGAGGAGCGTCCAGGTGCCGAACTGGCGGGACTCGGCGGGGAGGGAAGCGCAGCTGGGGTGCATGCAGGCGTAGCGAGAGGCTGCGGGAAAGGCGCGTCAATACGGGAGGAAAGCGGAAAAGGCGCGAAGGTACGGACTGTCGTGCGTCTTCTCGTGGCTTTTGAGATGCGTCTTCTGCTTGAAGCTCTTGCCGCATCCAGGATGCTCGCACTCGAACGGCCTGATGTCGGTCGCTTCCGCCGAGTGCTCCTGCAAGACGTGCGAGCGGAGCTGGTGGTGCTTGCGGAAAGTCGAGTCGCACTCGTCGCACTACGTGACGAGAGCGAGTCAGCGACGCCGCCTAGAACAGAGCCGTTCGAACTCACCTTGTACGTCTTGCCGCCGTTGCGGTGGACGACCTCGACGTGCTTGTTGAGATGCTGATTCGTCCAGAATTTCTTCCCGCAGCCTTCCTCGGGACAAGCGCAGGGTTTCTCCGACTCGTCGAGGTGCATGCGCGAGTGAGCTTTGAGGTGCGAGTCGCGCTGGAAGTCGGCGTTGCACACTGAGCAAACGAACGGACGCTGTGACGGGTGGGGGACCGACAAAAGGTCAGCTCGTGTCCGTCGCATCACGGAGACGCTCCGCTCGCCCAGCACAGGTGGTAGCGATGCCTCTGTCACTGTACGAGCGGAAACGAGCGCAACAGAAACGCACCTCGCCCGTGTGAACCCTCTGATGCTCCTCCAGCCTCGTTGGCCTCGCGTAGCACTTGCCGCAGCCCGGCCAGGTGCACATGTACCTCCTGCAGGGTTAGACATGTCAGTACGCTCACAGTCGCCCGCGTAGGAAGCGACCAAACGCACTTGAGGCGTCCGCCAGACATCTCGGTCGTCTCTCCCGGCTGAAGCTTGAGCGACCCAAGCAGCGAACGCGGGTCTACCTCTTCCTCCTGCACCTCGAAAGCAGGCTCCTGCGCGGCCTCGTCCTCATCCTCGTAGTCCGACTGTGCGGGAGCGGTTCGCTGGAACAGGTCGGCGGGGGAGACGAACAGAGCTGCAGAGCTCGCCGCGTCGTGCGGGAAGACGTAGGACGAAGTGGAAGCGACAGCAGAAGCCATTCCGAGCACAGCAAGCCCGCCAGCGCAGCCCAGCGAGCGATGCGGGTGTCGTCGACGAAGCCAACCGCTCATCTCGCACAAGCTCAGGCTCACACCTCTCGCACACCTCGCTCTCGACCACCCGCTGGCTCACCAGTGCTCGTAAGCTGCTCACACAAGCTCGATAGAACTGGCACACGGAGCGAAACAGGCGCGGGAGGATGCGATGCGGGTGCTTGCGGTCGACGCCGATGGGAATCTTGCCGAGCAGCTCGCGCGGCGTGCGACAGGGTGACAAGGTAGCGCGGGTGTCTGGAGGGCTGCTGGGACTGCTACACAGCGTACGAGACCATACCGAATGGTTCCCGTGCTGACGCCACCGACTTGTGCAACAGTCTCGCTTCCTCACCCTCGTCTGAACCTCGTCTCGCTCGACAAACGACTGAAGGCTTGCCATGGCTGCTCCCGTAGCGCACACCCCCAACAGCGACGACATCCTCGGCTCGCACCGCTTCGTCCAGCCCGGCGCATCCACCTCGTCCCCCTACTCCGCCGCCGCGCCTACCGCCTCGTCCATCCTCTCCGGCGCAACCCTCGACCCCGCAGCTCTCCACCCCCTCGCTGGCGTCGTCGACAACAAGGACCTGGACTACCTCCTCCTCGAAGATGACAAGCTGAGTGCGGTTGCTGGAGGAAAGACCGTCTTGCCCAGTCGAGGATGGGGAGACGAGTTGTGCTACGGAACAGGGTCCACCTACCTTGCTGGTTGGTTCATATCTAGGTATTCTCAAGGGATATGTAGGCTCACGGATTTCACGCCCGCAGGTCTTGGTCTCGGCGGCGCATGGGGTTTCTGGGAAGGCCTCCGCCGTCCTCTCGCCGCTCCTCGTGCCACCCCCTCCGTCGCCCCCGCATCCGCCACCGTCGCCGCAACCGCTACCGCACCCACAGCATCAGCAGTCGGCGCGCAAGCGACTGCCTTCGCGAAGGAGGCCGCGCAGCAGGTTACGGAGTCGGCGAAGCAGGCGGCTGGTGCGGCGGGTCAGGCGGCGCAGAGGGTTTCGGCGAGGCTGAGGTGGAACAACATTCTCAACCAGGTCACAAGGCGAGGAACGTCGATGGGCAACTCGGCGGGTGTTTTGGGTGCGTCCGCAGCTCGTCCAGTCGTTTCTATCGCTACGTCTTACTGATGTCTCGTCGCTGCGCACAGCTCTGATCTACAACGGCATCAACTCGACTATTGACGTCTACCGCGGCCATGTCCACGATGTCTACGGCTCAATGACCGCCGCCGCTCTCACTGGCCTCATCTGGCGCTCTACGGGTGCGTTCTGGCCTTCTCGCTCTCTCTCCCGCAACGTACTGACGTGATTCGTCGCCTTTTCACAGCCGGCATCAAGCCCATGGTCATCACCTCAGGTCTCTTGACGGCAGGCGCCGCCGGTTGGTCGTGGGTCAAGGTCCAGCTCTTGTGAGGAGGCGGACGGGAGCAGCGCGTCGTGCGCGTGTACTAGCAGGTCAAAACAGGCAGTTGGACGGAACGGAACGGCAGGTAGTGACACTTGTACTCCTCTTGTGAGCCCCTTGACATTAGAAGCTCCTCTCTCCTCGCATGCGTTTCCGTCGCCGCTCCGAGTTCTGTGAGAGCGCTGGCGACGTCGGCCTCGCGATCTACAGAAGCTCCCGCGCGAGCGCAATGAAGCCAGATTGCGGCAGCGGCGACAGCGGCCCAACTCTCCTCGTCCGGCACGCCCTCGCCCGCGCGACTCCGCCAGCGGTGACGGGTGCGGGCGTGCGGAGTGCGGAGGAAGCAAAGTGTCTGCCCTGGGCACAGAACGGTGCGAGCGAGACAGGGCGCATGATTCCCTGATCCGGCGCAACTCGTCTTTGCCCGCTGTCCTCGCGAGTCTCTTCTCTTTCGCTAGCGCCGTTTAGACTTGATGGACGATTGACGGATCGCCCTGCTCGAACAGAAGCATGGCAGCACTAGCGTCAAAGTCGTGAGCGAGCTGCTGGTCCTCGTCCTCCTCTCCGCTCCTGCCTCCTCTCCGAACCGCTTGCCGTCCGCCGCGCCCTCGTACGGGCGGGCGTGTCTCACGGACGGACGCCGATCCGCGCATTGCGTCGCCCGACTTGCTCCTGCCTTTCCCGCGCGCACACTCGCCGTCGCCGGGCGAACCCCTGCCTGCCCGCCCTCCTCTCGTCACGCTCGACCCTGCGGGAACGCAGGAGCTTGCGCGTACCCTGCCAGAGGAGTGCACCCCTCCTAATTGCCTCGCAAAGGCCGAACGAACAGCAGGGGCGCGAGGGAGGATGACGCTGGGAGGGACCTTCCGTCGTGAGGCACCCTGCCAGGGCCGTGTTCTTCTGCGTTTAGAGCCGTTACTTGGCCTGCCATGCTTTACGGAGCGAGAAATGAGGCGCAGCAATCGACTGTGCGTGCCTGCCGTTCGTGCCGGAGGGTGACCTCGAAATCTCGTCCCGAGGTCCTGCGATGCGTCGTCTCCGCCCGCCCTGCTAATGCCGACCCTGCCTTTGCTCCGCCGCTTTCCTCCTTCCTGCCACTCGTCCGCACGCAACCTGCTGCAGCGCGAGAATCGAAACCCTTGCGAAGCTGCCGTCTGAGCGGACTCTGCGCGTCCTCTTGCCGTGTCTCGACCCTCCTGCGCCGCCTGCCGAGGGATAATCGACACACACAAGTGGCTCGCCTGTCCGCCGCTCCTCTCTGAGCCCGCGAAGGAGGCAGGAGCGCGTACGCAAGGTCAGTTCGGACTTCGAGGCTCCTCTTTGAGCGGGTGCGTTCTTTTCCCGCCTCCTGACGCTCAGGCAATGCAGGGTCCCCGCGCTGACACTCCTTTGCCATTCATCCTGATCGTGCACCGCTTCTTAGCAGCCCACCGGCGACCGATCTGTCCAAAACAGCCGCGCCTCTTCCCTTCTCCCTTTGCTCTCTTTCGTCGCTTCCTCCGCCGCCCTCATGTCGCGCCGTCCTCCCGAAGGCGACGAGGACCCCTCCTCGACGTCTTCAAGACGCCAAACACGCCGCAGCTCGCGCTCTGGCGCGTCTATCTCGGCGGCAGAACCTACCTCCTCTCTCTCGACCGCTCGCACCGGACTTACACAGCCGCATCCGCCGCTTATCTCCTCCAACGACCCCGTCGCCTCTTCTTCGTCGTCGTCGCTCGGCGTCGGTGCCGGCCGCGCACCGAGAGAAGCGACTGCTCGACGGGCATCGAGGAGGGCGTCGCTCGACCCGTACCCGACTGGTCTTGGCGAGTCGCCAGAAGCGGCGAGGGGTACGAGGCGGGCGTCGAGAGCGACAACAGGGGATCAAGAACGTCATGGGCGTGTCGAAGAAGAGCAGGAAGACGTGGGAATGCAGGCAGGAGAGGGCGAAGGACGACGAGCGCCGACGGACACTGCGACAGCTGGTCGACCAAGGTGCGCGGTTGCTCTCGTTCTCTCGCTCCAGTACACATGCACTGACCACTCTCGTTGCAGAACGTACGAGCTCGTCATCATGCAGCAACCTCGAGTCGGAGCTGAAGCGGGCATGGGCAGGAGCACAGTCGGTCGGGTGCGTCTCGTCGCCTCTGTCCTTCGCTCCCGCTCCACACTGATGCATCTGGTCGCCCGCAGCTACCCTTGGTACCCGCGCCCATCGTCGAGGTCATCGTGCGCGACGAGCGAGGGCGACGAACGTGAGTCTTCTTCGACTTTATTCGAGGAGTATTCAGCGCCTGACAGCCCATGCATTCCAGCGACGTCGACTTGCCCTACCTGCTATGCACGGCTCGACTAATGCTAGAGGACGGCCTGACCCGCGCCGAGGTCGCCCAACTCGCTGAGGTGCCGAACGGCGAGGACGCAGAGACGTTCAGCACGCTGGTCGGCTCGCCCTCTGCCAGTCCACGACGCGTCGAAGACCTAGAAGGTCGTCAACGGAACGTCTTTGTCTTCGAGGATCTCGCCGTGAGGGTTGGCGGGACGTACCGGCTTGAGTTCCGCCTGGAGGAAATGTGAGTTTGGACCCGTCGCTTCCCGCTGCTCTCACACGAGCCCTGATCTCGTACAGTCCCAGGCGTCTACCGACTGTCCGACAGCTCGCCAGCACCGTCTCGCAACTCTTCGACGTCGTCGAATGGGCTGACTACCCTGGCATCCCTCCATCCGGTCCGTCCCTTCGTTCCTTGATATTGGCTCAAGCTGACCTCGTCAATCCCGCAGAGGTCGTAACGCAGCTATCAATGCACCTGCACCAGCAAGGCGTCCCAATGTACATCCCGCCGCTCATCCTTCCTCAACCTGACCTCCCCCCTCCGCCCGCCGGCTCGAACCCCTTCCCTCCCGAAGACCCTCGCTCAGGCCGTCCTCATACCGCCTCGAACGGCGATACCCCGCCTCCCGCCAATTCCCCGAGCCCTTGATCCCGCCTACCCTTTCGCCCGCGCCTCGCCTCGAGCCGCCAACAGCCTGTATCCAGCCTGTGTTGTTTCTATCCCCTTGTGATTACGTGATATCCCTTCTCTCCACCTCGCAATCAGCAGACGTAGCTTCCCTGATCTCGCAGTCGTGTCGTTCCTTCGCAATCGCAGCCTCTGCAGCCTCTGCAGCCTCTCGCAACTCTCGCAGGTCATCAGCGCTCATGAGACGATCACGTTAGTCGTAGGCCATACAGGCGCTGTGTGGCGCCAGCTCGAGCTGGGAGAGACTGAGGCTTCCTGCTCTCGCTCGTCCAGGAGATCGGAAAGAAGCTTGCGCAAAGTAGGCTACAAGACCGCATTGCCCAACTGCGCCATCTCCCTCTTCCTGTCGCCCGCATCAGTAGTCGTGATACTCGCCGCAGGAGGCGCATGGCACGTAACGGGGATACCACCCCAAGTCAGTCTTGCCGGCGAGCGCCGCTTTACACGGCGCCATGGCACTGTCCGAAACTGGGACAACTCCGAGATGCGCGTACTTGAGAGACTTGAAGGCGAGGAGTGCGTGAGTGACGGCGTCGATTGGGAAGAGGGCGGAAGTCGCGTCGTCTTTGATCCAGACGGAGTACATAAAGTCGAGATGTGCAAGTTTCGGCGAATGCTCGGCGAAGAGACAGAGGCGTTGAAGCGAAAGCGCGGCGAAACCTCGGAGTTGAAGGTGCTCGAGATTGGGAAGGAGGGTGTAAAAGTCGTGGGGCACGACGAGTGCTGCTCCTCCCGTGCCGTAGCTGTCGCGGCAGTAAGCGTAGTAGGGGAAAGGCGAGCGCCGCATTCGTAGCTTGGTGAGTTGCGGCGCATGGCGGACCATTTCGAGAAGGCGATCCTGCGAGTACGCTCCTACAACGGACAAGTCGACTTCCCGCAGGAACGTCGAGTCCACCGGGAGGTACTGGAGGACATGCGTCAACGACAGATTTCCGCCCTCAATCGAAAGCTTCTGCAGCTTCAGCGGGAGTCGCGGTTTGACATTCGTGCCGGCAACGATGTCGACGCGATGTAGGTCGAGCGTGAGGTCAGACAGCTTGGGTGCAGTCAAAAGACTGGTCAACGCGCGCGGAGGCAGGGCGTCGGAAGCCGAGCTATTGCGAGGGCGCAACGAAAGACTCGTCATGTCGGAGGATGCGAGCGTCCGGAACAGCTTTGGAAGCTGGAGGGCAGACTCGAATGCGACGGAGATCGTCTGCGCGCTCCCGCATGCCACAATCATGCCGAGCAGCCACGAGAACGCCTTTGTCTGTCCGCGCTGGTGGAAGGAGCGGGAGTCGATGAAATCCTCGACAACCGTGAGCGCCATGTAGACATCGGCCAGACTTGCGAGGTCCCTTACGAGGCCGCCCAGGTAATTGTTATCGGCTTGAAGAGACTCGACGAGGCTTACGGCGCGCTGAGCGCGATTGGAAGCTCCGCGACGGAGACTGGGAAGCGGTTGCTTGTAAAGACGGCGGCGGGCGACTGGCAGGAACGAGCGGGAGACGAGGCAGAGGTCGCTGAGTGGCTTGTGCGCTGTGTAGGAGAACATCAGTGAAGGTCAAGGGGCGACATGCCGAGACGCACCTTGGGTGAAGGGCAGCGGGTCCAGGTAGTCGAAAATGAGCTCGAGGACGTCTTGCGGCAGCGTCGCGGCCATCTGCGAGCGTGTGCACCGGTCAGCATGTCGCGCGATGCCTTCGAGGGGGAAGGAGAGAGGGGAGGTCGTCGAGGCGGGGAGAGGGTGCGAAGGCCTGGGGAAGCTCGGACGCACTTCGAAGCTTGTTCCGGCGATCAGAAGAAGCAGCACGAGCGAGCAGAGCGAGAACAGCCGAGAGCAAGTGAGCGGTTCGTGGTCAAGAGGCGCGATGAGGGCGAGCGGGTCGATGTCGACGAGCGAGCTTGAGCGAGCAACCTCTCGCAGGACTTGCTGCCATTCTTTGCCAGCTCTCAGGGATCCGAGCTACTCCATAGCCTCGAGCGAGACAATCATGTGCGATGTGGACACCAGCTTGCGCTTCTCGAGTATACCGGGAGACGGCAGAAGAAGCGAGTCATCCGCGTGGCATCCTTTTGTACATCTCCTCCGCCCTTGAGACCGATCAAGCATCCTCCCCGAGCACCACGCTCCAGCGTCAGAAATGACGGCGACCGCAGTTTGGGCAGACGTCGTCGGCGAATTCGAACGCAAGCTTGGCGCGCATCTTCTTGAACGCCTTCTCGATCGGCTTGACGAGGGTGTTGCTGTAACCGAAGGGAATCGTCCCGATGTGTGCGTACTTGAGGCGCTTGAAAGTCGGGAAGACTTCAGCCAGATCGTTCGTCGGGAAGACTGCCGAGGCGCCTTCGTCGCGAAGCCAAACACAATCTTCAGTGGAAAGGTGTCGGATACGGGGAGAGTGTTTGGCGAGAAGTTGCAGGCGCCAGACAGACAAGGCTGCGAGACCACCGAGTTCGAGGCGGACGATGTTGGGCAGCAGCGCGAAGAATTTGGTCGGAAGGCGCGAACCTTCGACGTCTGTAGCGTATTGCCAAAGGAGATGATTATCCGGGTCGAAGGACGATGACTTGAGGGACAATTTGACGAGCTGCGGCGCGAGCATGACGAGTTTGAGGAGGTCGGGCTCGGAAGCGGCGCAGTATCGCAAGGCGAGATCCGTCAGGCGCGAAGTGTCGATCGGGAAGAACGAGTGAAGCGACAAGAGCGATGCCTCGGGGTCGACGATTGACAATTTCTGCAAATTGAGTGCCACTTGCGGATCTTGCTTTGACAGCGGCTCTCCTCCAGCCCAGTGCCGGTGATCTCGAGGGCAGAGATCTGTGTCAGGATCTGCAAGTTGTTGAGGAGCACGGCTGCGCGGATAGCGTCTCGTCCACTGCTCGAGTCGACGAGCCGGATGCGGCGAAGGTCCGGCAATGAGGTCGACACGATGCGGACGAGCTTTTTCAGCTCGGATTCGGCACTGTACGTCGCAGTCACCTCACGACAGTTCGGGCACGACGAGAAGATGAATAGCTGCCAGGAGAACGCCTTCGAGAACCCACGGAACTGGAGCGACGTCGGGCCGAGGGTTTCTTCCGCCAAGCCGAGCCTTTCGCAGGCAGTGTCTGCGCCTGAGAGACTGGTGACGAGTTTGCCGAGATATCGCTGGTTCGCACGCAGCGTTTCCGCCAGTTGGAACAAGGCCTTGGGGGCGAGGTGCCTGCCGAACAGTGGCTTGCGGTATAGGAAGCGCCTGCCGACATGGCAGAAGACACGCGAGACGAGACACAAACGATGAAAGCTCTGTCGCGCTGCGAGGGCGCTCGAAAGAGGTTAGCATTTACACTTACAGCTGTGGAGGAGCGAAGGGCAACGAACCGGCTTCACGCTTCGACAGCTTCTTTCCACCGCGGCCGATCTGATGAGGGTCCTGCTCGACGTAGCGGAAGACGATCTCGAGCACGTCCTGCGGGAGCGTCGCGGCCATCTGTAGGCGAGAAACCGTCAGCGCAAGTTCTCGAGGTTCGGGAGACATAACTCGACTTGGACGAGTGGGACGCACCTCGCAGCGTGATTCGGCGATCAGAAGAAGGTTCAGACGCAAGCACAGCCAGAACAAGCGAGAGCAAGCACAGCGAGCGAGCGGTTCGAGGACAAGAGAGGAGGGCAAGGTCAGACCGCGACCACATCCCGTCGACAGCTCGAAACGATGGCAGCGGACTCGCAGTCTGATGGTACGCCTGCCCCTGAGGCTCCCAAGGTGCGTCGCGGTCCTTCCCTGCCTGTGGACGAAGCGACGTCGCGTTCACGTCTCGCGAGTTGACCGATGAGCAATTTCGCTGACAACGCCTCCGATGGGCTCGTTTGTTACGTGCAGCCCATCATCAAGAGTGCAGACATGGCTCAGGAGGTGCGTGGGACCGTCACGCTTGATGATGGCGTTGTGGGAGACTTCTCTCTCGGCTCGCTCACCCTGTTCCCCTCACCGCAGATGCAGGATGCGGCTATCAAGGTAGCGACGGACGCCATGCAGGTCGCTGATGCGGAGGAGAAAGACGTGCGTTTCGCTTGGCCCTTTCGATCAACCCTGTCCTCCGCAGCTCTCCCTCCTCGCGCCTTAATTCCGTTGGCTCGCGGGTGTTTTCTCTGTTGCCGACACACACTTTGTTTCCCACAGATTGCAGCGTACATCAAGCGGGAGTTCGACCGGCGGTATGGCCCGACCTGGCACGTCGTTGTCGGAAAGAGTGCGTCCAGCTTGCTCTGTCTGCCGTTTCTGCAGTTAGCCTCCGCTCGACAGCTGATAAAACATTGACACTGCTTTCTCCGGCGCACGCAGACTACGGCAGCTACTGCACGCATGGTGAGCCGCGGTCTCGCTGATCGCAGGAAAGCTTCATTCGTTTCGCTAATTCGCGTTATCCGCCTCGCAGAGACCGGCCACTTCCTCTACTGGTACATGGGCAACATCGCCATTGTGAGCCAGGCTTCTACCATTGCTGATAAAGCTCTTCACTAACTCGCCTTGCAACAGCTTCTCTTCAAGGCCGGCTAAGCGTCCGACTTGCGCCGCTTGCTACGCTACGAGGCATCTTCGCGTCCAGATTCGGACCTCAAGCGCCCCGCTCCGCCTGCCTCTTCGACTTTCACGACCACTTCACCCTCTTTCCCTTCGATACCCTCTGCCCGCCGCCGTTTTCGTGCGGACTCCCTCCTCCGCCAGCCTTCGTTCGTTCACTCTGTTAGCTCAGCACAACCTCTACCTGCATTCGCATCAATCTCAGTCGTTCCGTCAGCCCTGCGTGCCGTCCCTTCCCTGCACCGGCCGCTTGGAGCAGCGGCAACAGCTGGTTCTGCTTCCCTGGCTCACTAGATAGCCTCGATAGCGTCTGAGAAAGATCTCGAGTACTGCAAGCATAGCCTTTGCTTGTTGTGCGCGACTTGGACCTCCTCGAATTGACTCTCTGCCTCAACCACACGCTCTCGCCCTTCCTCATAGCTGCTGCACGATGGCTGGTGTGATCGGAAAGGCTCAAGAGCAGGTTGCTCAGGCCCTCGAGGCCGCGACTGCTGCGGTTTCGCTCGGTGCGCCCGCAGGCAAGTCCCGCTTTCTCTCATCTCTCGAGGAGGACAAGGGGCGACACCGCTCGCTCGCGGCACCTGGCAGGCTGGCTGATTGACTCGTTGTGCCTTCTAACAGACGCTGTGTACGTCGACGAGGCTACCGGAGACGACAAGGACGGAGACGGCTCGCAGGCGAAGCCGTTCAAGACGGTCGCTGGCGCCTACATCGCTCGCACAAGCGACGCGATCAACGTGCATGTTCGCCAGGCGCCTGCCGAGGGACAGACTGAGGGCTCCTGGGCGGCAGCGACCGCGTCGGCAAAGAAGAAGGCAGCGAAGCTCCTCCAGACCCACAAGAACAAGCTCGCGAAGCAGGAGGAGTTGCGCAAGCGTGAGGAGGCCGAGGGCGAGGCTCGCAGGGCTGCAGAGGCGAAGAAGCTCGAGGAGGCAAAGGCGATCGTTCTCGAGGAGCCCACGACCGAGGCAACGAGGATCAAGATCCGCCAGGCGACTGAGCAGCGCGGCAAGCGGGTTCGCGTGTTTGGATGGGTCCATCGGTTGCGGCAGCAGGGCGGTATGACCTTTGTCATCCTCCGTGACGGCAGCGGCTACCTCCAGTGTGTGTTGTCGGGTCGCTTGGTGCGTTTCCAGCGTTTCTTTTCCCCGTTCTTGCGCTAACTCGGTACCGCTACAGTCGCAAACCTACGACGCTCTCACTCTCACCCTCGAGTCGACTATCCAAATCACCGGTGTCATCAACCAGCTCCCGGAGGGCAAGACGGCGCCCGAGAACCACGAATTGACGGCCGACTGGTTCGCCGTCGTCGGCAAGGCTCCCGGCGGTGACGACGCCTTCCTCAACCAGGTCAACGAGGTGAGTATGCAGTTTTTTTGCGGTGAGACGCAAGGCTGACGACGCTTTCTGCAGGACGCCGACCCTTCCCAGCTCGCCGACGCTCGTCACCTCGTCATCCGCGGCGAGAACGCCTCCGCTATCCTCAAAGTCCGCGCCGCCCTCCTCCAGTCCTTCCGCCAGTCCTACGCCAACCTCGGTCTCCTCGAGGTCACCCCTCCCTGCATGGTCCAGACGCAAGTCGAGGGCGGTGCGACACTCTTCGCGTTCGACTACTATGGCGAGCAGGCGTACCTCACGCAGAGCTCGCAGCTGTACCTCGAGACCTGCCTGCCCTCGCTCGGCGACGTCTTCTGCGTCCAGGAGTCTTTCCGTGCCGAGAAGAGTCACACCCGTCGCCACCTTTCCGAGTACACTCACGTCGAGGCCGAGCTCGCCTTCCTCACCTTCAACGACTTGCTTGATCACATCGAGGAGCTGGTGCGGCAGCCGTCCATCCAGACACGCATCAAAGCGGATCGCTGACAGACGCCTCTTCACAGATCTGCCAAACCATCGACCGCGTCCTCGCCGACCCCAAGATCAAGGAGCTGATCGACTTCCTCTGGGCCGGGAAGGGCAAGTTCGAGCCTCCCTCGCGACCCTTCATGCGCATGGACTACCGCGACGCCATCAAGTGGCTCAACGATCACAACATCACTCGCCCGGACGACAACGGCGTTGAGGGCCCGCACGTCGTCGGTGACGACATTGCCGAGGCTGCTGAGCGCAAGATGACCGACACCATCGGCCGGCCCATCTTCCTGATCAACTTCCCCAAGGACATCGTGCGCTCCCTACCGCTGTTCGTCCGATCCCCTTGGGTTGACCTCTCCCCCTCGCACAGAAATCCTTCTACATGAGCCGCGTTCCCGGCGACGAGGAGTACACCGAGTCGGTCGACCTCTTGATGCCGAACGTTGGCGAGATTGTCGGCGGCTCGATGCGTATTAGCGACCTCGACGAGCTCCTCGCAGCGTACAAGCGCGAGGGCATCGACCCTGAGCCCTAGTGCGTACTCGCTTGCCCTCGAATGTGGACAGACAAGCTAACGGGTCTCTCTCCGCAGTTACTGGTTCACCGACCAGCGCAAGTACGGCACCTCGCCGCACGGCGGATACGGTCTCGGCCTCGAGCGTCTCCTTGCCTGGCTGCTCAACCGGTACACCGTCCGCGAGTGCTCGCTCTACCCTCGGTGCATTCCGATGACTACCTCACCTCGACGTCTTGCTGACCTCTTCTTTCGCAGGTGGACCGGCCGCTGCACGCCCTGATCTCGCTTCCCTTCTTAGACTTGGCCGTGTGGGTGCTGTAGAGGCGCAGCAATGTCATTCCTGTCGCATCCTGAGGGAGAACTTGCGGAGTAGCGTCGTTCTGGCTGGTCTCGCCGCACTCCGAGATATTGCGGCCCTCATTGCGCCTCGAGTTCGTCGTGCTGCATCTCGCGGACAGCCCTTGTCAGCTTTCCACACCCCGTCCGCGGTCGGCTTCGACGTTGTCCTCCTTCTCTTCGCTCGCCCACCTCGCTTGGGCCCGCGCTGTCGTCGAGAGCACCCGATAGGCTTGTTTCTGCGTTACGCAACTTGCTCTCCCAGCCCGTTCCCGCCACGATGACCTGTGAGTCCCCTCTCCTCCGACTCCTCCCCACTTGCGTCGAACTGGCTGACCTCGCCCCGCACGCAGTTTCCGTGGCTCTGCTCTGCGTGTCCGACACCGCTGCTGCCGTGCCCTCGTCCGACCGCTCCCTCCCGCTCCTGCACGACATCCTCACTTCGCAGCCGAACGATGCCTACCGAGTCGTTGCGCAAGGCATCGTGCCCGACGAGACGGCCGAGATCGTCGAGAACGTCAGGACATGGGTGCACATGGGCGTCGACCTGATCTTGACGTCTGGCGGGACTGGCATGGGAACTCGCGACCGCACTCCAGAGGTTCGCTCCCTCTTTTCAGCCGCTCCCGCTTCCGTTCTCCTTCTGATAAGTGTCGCTTTACAGGCCATCGCACCTTTGATCGACAAGCCCGCCCCAGGCCTCGTCGTCGCAATGCTCACTTCCTCCCTCGCCATTACCCCTCTTGCCGCCCTCTCTCGCCCCGTCGCTGGAATCGCCCATTCGCCTTCAGGCGACGGGACCGGCTCCATCATTGTCACTCTCCCGGGCAGTCCAAAGGCAGCCAAGGAGAACCTCGAGTGCCTGCTCAAGGTTCTGCCGCATGCGCTGGAATTGGCGGGAGGCGCAAGAAGCCGGACGACCGCGGTTCACGAGCGGTTGCAGAGGGGAGAGGACGGCATGAAGGGTATCCAGGAGGCTGTCGTACAGCACAAGCACCGACACGAGGCGCCCGAACCGGCCGCTCACTCGCATGCGCACCCTCACACCCACTCGCATCACGGCCACTCGCACGAGCACGGCCACCACGGCCACCATGCTCCTCGTCCTCGGACACTCGTGTCTCAAGATCCGTCCTCAGCGAGTGCGTTGCGCCCTTTCTGGAACGCCGCTCCTCCGCCTGACACTCCCTCGCGCAGTCGCATCTCGGCAACGCAAATCACCGTGGCCGCTGATCTCCGTTCGCGACGCCCTCTCGCTCATCTTCCAGCACACGCCCATCTCCCCTGTCCAGACGCTCACGGTCGAGCCGTCTCTCGTCGGCCACGTCCTCGCAGACGACGTCTTCTCCAGCATCAACGTTCCCAATTTGCCGTCGACGAACATCGACGGGTACGCTTGCGCTGCGGCATTGTCCCCGCCAGGCGTCTACAAGGTCGTGACCAGCTTCCCTACCTCGCCGCTACCCGAAGGCACCGTCTACCGGATCAACACCGGCGCGCCCGTCCCGCCCGGTCTCGACGCCTGCATCATGGTCGAAGACACGGAGGTCGTCTCGCGCGACGAATCTGGCGAGGAGAAGGAAGTCAGGTTCCTTGCGCAGGTCGAGAAGGGTGAGAACGTGCGGCGGGAAGGCAGCGATGTCAAGACGGGCGAGAAAGTGCTGAGCAAGGGAGATGTTATCAGCAGCGTTGGCGGAGAGCTGGGAACGCTTGCGTTTGTCTGCAAGCGATCGGTGCGTACCTTCGCCTGAGCACCGTCAGCATCTTGCTGAGCTCATTTCCCGCAGGCTCAAGTTCATCGCCGCCCGACGGTCGCCGTTCTCTCGACCGGCAACGAACTGCGAGACCTGCAGGACACCTCGACGCCTTCCTCGACGTCCGCCGGGTCCGCCAACTTTCACGGCATCCCCGACTCGAACCGCATCTCGCTCATCTCGGTCCTCGAGAACCTGCACTACAACGTCGTCAATCTCGGTATTTGCGGCGACACGATGGAGGAGACGAAGGCTAAGCTGAAGCGTGGAGCGGAGCAGGCGGATGTGATTGTCACGACTGGAGGGACGAGCATGGGTGTCGGAGATTTGCTCAAGCCGTGCATCGAGCGCGAGCTGGGCGGGACTGTGCACTTTGGCAGGGTCGCCATGAAGCCTGGGTGGGTCCACAATGCCCGTTCTGGCCGTCCACTTCGCTAACGCCTCTCCGTCTCGCAGCAAACCCACAACTTTCGCAACCCTCCCTGCGCACCCGATGGCGCCGTCTCGCGACCCGACTCTCGTCTTCGCCCTTCCCGGCAACCCCGCTTCAGCACTCGTCACCTTCTTCCTCTTCGTCCTGCCTTCGTTGCGCAAGATGGAAGGACGGAGGGAGGACGAGTGGGAACTGCCTCGCATTCCCGTCACGGTGCGTTCGCTGCCTCTTCCTTTGCCCGGCTTGTACTGACCGCCCCTCGTCTGTAGCTCACCTCTACCGTCCCGCTCGACCCACGTCCCGAATACCACCGCGTCCAAATCCGCCCTACCTCCTCCGGCCTCAAAGCCTTCTCGACCGGTGGCCAGCGATCGAGTCGGACTGTCAGTCTTGCCGGCGCCAACGGGCTGTTGGAGTTGCCGGCGAGCAAGGAGGGCGATGTGGAGAGGAAGGAGGGAGAGGTGGTGCAGTGCGTGCTGATTGGGGAATTGGGACCGGCGGCGTGAGCAGGTGTAGCAGTAAGCGCGGGAAATGCACAGTTACTCTCTGCGAAAGACGGTCGAGAGAAACTGAAAGACGCGAAACTTTGTCGACAAAGTCTGAACCGCACATCGCGTACTCGCCGTGAAGGCAGGACAAGCGAGCATGCAGGAGGCGCAAGCGTCGAGAGCCTTTCAGAGCGGTGTGTCGCTGCGATCTTGCGCACGAGAGAAGAAAGAGAAATCTCCGTTGCGGCGTGCAGCAAAAGACCTTTTCGGATCCGCTCAAACCCGACAGTCGCCCGCTGACAGACATCCTGATAGCCTACTTCTGACACACTCCCTGCTCGTGACACGACGAAGGGGACTCAACAAACTGTCCTGCGAGGCGAGACCGATGAGCTCGAGCTGGATGAGAGGCAGAGAAGCGTTTGAGCGTACCTCTCAACCGCATCACGCAACTCCCGCCCACGGAACGCTTAGTGGTGGTGGTCGTGCGAGTCCTCCGCTCCCTGGTAGTCGACCTGGTACGCGCAGCCGCACTCGGGGCAGCGGACGGGCTTCGAGTCGGGGACGACCATGTGGACGGTGCTGCAAGATAGAACGCGCGTCAGGGCGGAGTTGGAGAAGATGAAGAGGGAGTAGACGAACTCGTGGCTGTCAGCAGGGATACCAGTGCCTGCGAGAATCGCGACCAGCGTCTCAGCAAATGTTCAAGCAGGCGGGGCCATCTCTCGCCCTCCGCTGCATCGCTCGCAGAAACCATCAGCGACACTCACAGCCAACAATGCGCTCGTGGTCCTGTAGCGCGAATCCAAACGCAAGTCAGCCTCGGTCAACCTCCTCCCGAACAGCAATCCGAACGCACAAGGGAGAAGACCATGACGGGCTCCTTGAGGGTGCCGTAGCGGGACGCGTCGAGAGGCTCCATCGAGAAGGCCTCCTCGCCCTGCAGCTTGTGGAGGAGCTCGAAGCGCTCGAGAC
The DNA here is from genome assembly GCF_000320785.1 of Rhodotorula toruloides NP11. Lineage (NCBI taxonomy): Eukaryota > Fungi > Basidiomycota > Microbotryomycetes > Sporidiobolales > Sporidiobolaceae > Rhodotorula > Rhodotorula toruloides. The sequence continues at coordinate 24,743 of NW_015622963.1, forward strand.
CGGTCGCCTGCTGCAAGTCGGTCGGGACCTCGCCAGCCTTTCCGCCCTCGCCTGTGTACGCATGCGTGAATGTCAGCTCACACAAGCAGGCGTTCCCAGCGTTTCCCGCGAGTCGAAGTCCAGCGGGTTGTCGCGAAGGTGAGGGAGAGCCGAGCAGGCGACGGGCGACGCACCCTGGATGATGGGCTCGTGGTGCTCGCTGAGGCGGATGGCCGAGGTGAGGAAGGAGCGGGCGACGGGCGCCTGGACGCGCGGGAGGGCACGGGGTGCGACGGTGCGGAGAGCGGTGCGGAACATGGCTGAGGCTGGTTTGCGACGGTCACGACGAGACGAGGGGAGTCGCGGTGGGTGCAAGCGAGTCAGTTAGAGTCTGCGAGTCTGTCGAGCGTGAACTGCACGCACCTGGAGCGGGTGTCGCCGAGTCGGGACAGATGAGGTCGAGCGGGCGAGGATGGGCAAGTCGGATCGAGTCGCGAGTTGGCGGGGCGGTGAGGCGAGCTGTCGTCAGTGTCTGGACGCTCCGTGTGGTGCTCGCGAGACCAGCAAGCGCACCTGCGAGTTGTGGTGTCCAGGCGACGAGCTGGCCCTCTCTCCCAGCGACGACAACTTCGCGCTCGCTCAACCTCGACAAGCAGCGTCGCAAGGACGATACAGGATCTTTCGCGGCACCGGTGGACTGGATGTCGCCTTTGGAGCGAGGCCTGCGGTCCCGTCGAGGGCATCCTCCCTCTCTCGGCGACAACAGCAAACGAGGAGCGTGACAACTCTGTACAAACAATGGAGACACGCGAAACACACACAGTCATACACAACAACTGAGGGAGAATGGGGAGTGAGCGGGAGCGGTACAGAGTATCGACAAGCGGAGGAAAGAGAGAGACAGTTTTGGGCAGGTTCAGACGCCCTGCTCCTCGAGCAACGCCTCGATAGTGCCCAGGTCAGCCTTGGCGTACCACCCTTCCCCGCTCTTCAGTCCGCCAATGGTCCTGCCATCAGCAGAGGCAGCGAGGGTGTCCATCTCCATCGCCATCGACGCCGTGCTCTTGGCCGAGAAGGCGCCCTCGCCTCGCAAGAGCTCCTCGACGACACTGTCGATCCTGATCGACGCCGATGCCGACGCCGACGTGGCGCTCGAGAAAAGCGGCTCGTGGTCTTCGAGGTTGGGCTCGGTGTAGCAGCCCTCGGCACCTGCGGCGATGAGGAACTTGCAGTCGGGTACGTTGCTCGGTGCCGGGTGCAGCGACGGGTCGACGAGCTTGAGAAGCGCCGGGGGAAGCGTGCGCAAGGGGTTCTCGAGGAGAAACTCGAGCTGCAAAGCCGACATGTCTGCGCACCGCAAACTCCGGTCAGCGCAGTCATGGAGAATTTGGACAGTGCAGACGCACCGCCGAGAGGAGTCTTGTGCGCGCGCAGGACGGCGAGGATCGTCTGCACGTTGCTCTTCATCTCCTCCTGGCCCTGGGGGATTTTCTGGACGAGGAGCATCGCTAGCTTGCGAACGAAGGTGCCTGCGGGCGTGCACGGCGTCAGTCACTGATCAAGAAAGGAACGGCGGAGGGGCTACGCACGTCCAGCGACGGCCCAGCAAAAGTTGATGAACGGCGACAGGCGCGAGACCTCGTACGACGTGCCTGTGGTGCCCGCGCTTTCGTCAGCAATGACGAGCCCTCAGGTGGAAGAAGGAAAACGATCGCACCGATGATGACAAAGATCGTGTTGAGGATCTCATTCGCGCTCGTCAAGCACTTCCTCATCCCCTCGTCCTGATCACTGATCGAGTTGACCCACGGCTCATGCAAGAGGATGGTGGCGTTGTGGCTCATCGCGTGCGTGAGGCAGAGACGCGTTTCGGTCAGGACGTCGGGCGCGACGCCGGGTGTTGGGCGGTGCGTGAACTGGTATTCGCGAGGGATCGAGGCGAGGAAGGTGGCGATCATGGCGTCGATGCGCTTGAAGGCGTCGCTGCGTCCAGTAACAGTCCTCCATCAGCTCTCCCATGTCCAGGCAGCAGGAGGGAACGAGCGCGGCTCACGTCGAGCGAACATCCCTGATCGGGTCATTGAGCGACATGGCCTGCGCGGCCGACCGGAGGACATGCGGTGCGCGCTGGGTGAACTGGACGGCCTTGCCGAGGAGGATGACGGCCTTGAGGAAGAGCTGGAGCGGGCCGACGAGGTGAGGTGGGTGGGCGATCCAGAAGTTTGGGTTGCGAGGCGAGAGGGCGCTCAGCTCGAGAGGGGAGGTCTGCGAGGCCGGGAAAACGTCAGTCACGCATCTCAGATGCTGCGAAAGGTCGCACGCACCGGCTGACGACGCGCAAGCGAAGGGATAGGCGTCGTGTAGTCCTCTGCGCGACTCGACCTCGTCAGTCCCGCCCCTCACGACCTCAGCGAGTCGCGACTCACCCTCATCGATACTCGTAGCCCACCCCGTCGAAGCGGACGAGAACCGGTCCGCCATCAACGCATTGTAAAACACCATCGACCGTTCGTACAGTTCCTCCTGGTCGTCTGTCCCCTGCATGAGGTAGCCTTTGTAGTGCGCCGGCTGGGCGGGCTCGTCCGATGCGGCGCGGAGGTGGTTCAAGCCGAGGGGAGTGCAGATACGGGTGGCGTTGCCGACCATCATCCAGAGGTCGGCCTGCGAGCGCGAGCGTCAGCGAGAGAGGCGAGGAGGTGGGGTGAGGGAGGGACGCAACGAATTTCCCTTCGGTGTAGCAGAAGTAGGTGAGGAGCGCTGAAGCCTGCGCGATGCGGAGGAACTTGGCTCCTTTGCCGACGGCCGAGTCGAGCGCGACCTGGGCGAGCTCACCGTCAGCTCGAGTCCCGACTGAAGCGATACGCGCGAGACGCACCTTTGCTTGAGCGAAATGGTACTCGCTCGGACTACTATACCCAACCCAATACATCTCCTCGCTCGCAAAATAATCGGGCGAGACCATCTTTGCCGCAACGGCGCACATCGCATGGAGCAACGAGAGATGCGGGAACCCAAACGCGGTTGGGGGGAGGAGCATGTCGGCGCGGAACCTGGACGGGTCGATCATGCCTTGACAGATGTGCGGTTTCGAGAAGTAGATTTCGCTGAGGCGGGTCGTGAGGTCGGGTGAGGGGAGGGACTTGGGCCAGCCGGGGTAGAAGAGCTCGTAGAAGAAGGGAGAGGGGGGCGTGAGAGGAGGCGTCGCGTCGTTTATTGAGCTGCTGGTCGTGAAGGGCGGACTGGGCTGTTGAGGCGCCGCCGCCGCCGCTTGTCGCGGGAGAGGGAGGTCCCGCATGCTCGATGACCGGAAGGGAAAGTTGTGCCCCGCCGCCGTCGTCGCGTCGGTGAACGAGTTCATGTCGAGCGTCGGAGGGAGGCTGAAGGCCGGTTGCGACAAGAGCGGGTCGGGGAGCGACGTCACAGCAGCCGAAGTCGTCGGGTACGTCTGCGGCGACGTGAAGCCAAGGTTGGGCAGGGCAAAGTTTGCTGGTGCGATGCTGCCGGACGAGCTGGCTGACGAAGCGGTGTACTGAGGGAAAGGCTGAGGGGCGGGCGACGACTCGGAGCTGCTCTCGCCGTTCTCGGGGTCGATGCCGGCCTTGGCGAGCATCGCCTTCAAGTTGGCTGCGGTGAGAGAACATCCATCAGTCGCTGAGGATGAGGGATCGAGCGCCTTTCGAGCACCCACCGATCGTGTCCTCGAGCGCCGCAACCTTGGATCCAGGCGACGCGCGCTTCTTCTTCGGCGCATTCGGGTCTGCGTACTCGCACGGCTGGACGCGCTCCGGGTCTTCGCCGTGCACGACGGCCGATTTGCGGCACGACCCACAGAGGGGTTTGACGCCGTCGCACTTGAGTTTGCGCTTCCTGCACGTCCCGCAGGCCTGCCCGTACGAATTGTCAGTCACTGTAACGACACTCCCTCGTTGTCCCATCGACCCATCGCGGTTCCCAGGCCGGCACGTGTACTGTCAGCTCGAGTCGGGCGGGACTCACGTTTCCTCGAGCGATGCTGGGAGCGTGTCGTGGCCCGTGAGACGAGAGCGGGAGTCCCAGTCTCTGTGCCTCTGAGAACGAGGTGGTGATGCGGTCTGCGGGCATGGCGATGTGTGCGATGCGATGCCGCGTCGCTTACGAGGTGCTTGGGTGAGCGATCTGAGGGACGGTGGGAGGGGTGGCAGCGAGTCTGGGTGAGTTTCCTTGGGTTGTGCACGGTGTCGCTGGTCGCAGTGAGCGGTATCTGGCAGTCTGGCTGAGTCAGAGCGTCGAGAGGAGCGCGCCCGTCGGAATCGTGGATCGTGAAAGAGGAGGCCGCATGGGAGCGGAAGGTCCGAGGGCCGACAGAGTGATCGAGATTACCTCCTAATCAGCAACCCATTACAACCCATTCCTAATCACCCATTACAAGTAGGTCAAGTTCCGGCTGCCTCGCCCGTGAGAAGGCGAACAGGAGTCGACACTCGATTCGTAGCACAGCAATGAGGGTCGAGCAGGGGTTCCAGCAGACGCCACTCAAGCTCCCACTGCCCTACTCGAGCGACCACGCCTTGCACTCCCTCCTCGAGCGCACCCTGCCCCACTCGATCCACGGCAAGGTCGACGACGAACTCCGACAGTTCGAGAAGCGCATCGCAGGGCGTGAGTGCGCATCCTCGAGACTCACGCTGGAGGTGGAAGCTGACCCGACGACCCCCGACGCAGCCATCCGCGAGCTAGCCGCCATCGCCGACACTCTCCCCTCGTCCGTCGAGCCCTCCGTCACCCAGTTCGACCAATGGGGCCAACGAGTCGACAAGCTGCACACTTCGACGTCGTGGCAGCGACTGAAGGGAATCGCGGCCGAGGAGGGACTCGTCGGGATTGCGTTCGAGCGCGACGAGGCAGAGTTCAGCAGGACGAGGGTGTTTGCAAAGGTGCGCCGGGCGTTCTTGACCTTTCTATTCGACGCTGCTGACGCTGTAACGTCGTGCAGAGCTACCTCTTCGCGCCGGACGGCCTCTGTGCGTCGTCGACCGCTTTCTCCTCGCCTTCCCATTTCCTGATCCTTCTCGCTCTGTACCCGCTCGCAGACGTCGGCTGCCCTCTCTCGATGACCGACGGCTGCGCACGCGTTCTCGAGCTCGTCGGTACCGAGCAGCAGAAGCGCGAGTACATCCCCTTGCTTTGCAGGTGCGTCCCAAACCCTTTTCCTGTCGCTTTCTTCGCTGAACCCCGTCTCGACCAGCCGCGACCCGACGAAGGCATGGACCGCAGGACAATGGATGACCGAGCGTCCAGGCGGGTCGGACGTCTCCCTAACCGAAACGACCGCTCGTCCCCTCTCCCCCAACTCGACCCCCAAACCAGGGGACAAGTTCGTCCTGGACGGCTTCAAGTGGTTCAGTAGCGCGACGGACGGAGATGTGGCGCTTGCGTTGGCGCGGACAGGAGGGAAGGGGAGTAAGGGATTGAGTCTTTTTTTGATTCGGCTGAGGGACGAGCAGGGGAGGACGAACGGGGTCTTCGTGCATCGGTTGAAGAAGAAGTTTGGGACAAAGGTGCGTGGTGCCTCTTCCTGTTCTCCTTCGACGAGGCTGATGAGAATCGGGCGCGCAGGCCCTCCCAACCGCCGAACTGTCCATCGAAGGCGCAATAGGCGAACTCGTCGGTCCCCTCAACAGCGGCGTCAAAACCATCTCTTCAGTCCTAAACATCACGCGTCTCCACTCGTCAATCTCCTGCCTCTCGTCCCTCACGCGCGCGCTGCAGCTCGTCAAGGCTTTCGCGGAGGTGAGGCATATCGCGGGCGATTTGGGCGCGAAGTTGAGCGACAACGCGATGCATACGAGTACGATTGCAGGGTCGGAGATCGTCCATCGTGCGGTTCTGCAGCTATCGTTCGGGACGATCTCGTTGCTGGGAAAGACGGAGACGGACAAGGCGAGTGCGGGCGAGAAGGCGCGACTGAGGTTGCTCACGCCCGTCGTCAAGGCGTTCGCGGCCGATTTGACCACGAGCGAGTTGCCGAGGTTGATGGAGGGACTGGGAGGGCAGGGCTACATGGTTGAGAATCAGTTTGCGAGGTGCGTTTCGCGATGGTCTCTCCTTCATCACGCCCCGGGCCAGGCTGACATTTGTTTGGTCAGGCTCATCGCCGACGCAAATGTCGAGCGTATCTGGGAAGGGTGCGTCGTCGCAAACTTCCGCTCTCGCGCCAAAGCGAAGTCGAGCTGACCTTCGCAATCGACCGAACGCAGAACGACGAGCATCCTCGCGCTCGACGTCGTCCGTGTTGCGGCGCAGACTAAGGGCGGTGCTATCAAGGAGTTCGTTAGCGTGAGTTGCCGCTCCATCCTTCGGTGCAGATTCGCTTCGACTGACTTGCTCGTCCTCCGCAGTGGGCGCACCAAGTCCTCTCCTCCACCTCCTCATCTCTCCCCTCGCTCTCCTCGTCCTTCTCAACCCTCAAATCCCGCCTCGACCTCCTCGCCTCAGCCACCCACTCGCTCCTCACTCCCCCTCTCGACCTCCTTCTCCCGCGCCCGCTCCTCTTCCTAATCGGCTACCTCGCGTCCTCCCTCCACCTGATCGAACAAGCCGCGTGGTCTGCCTCTCGCCAGCGCGAGGAAGCAGCGATGGATGCGTGGGTCGTGGAGAGGTGGGTGGGCGATGGAGGAGCGAGGGAGGTGGAGAGGAGGGTTAGGGAGTGTGTTGGGATGAAGGGCGAGGAGAGGGAGAGGGAGATGACGAGGGAGAGGGAGGTCGTGTATGGCTTTGCGAGGGAGGGGAGGAGCAAGTTGTAGAGTCGAGCTTGCAGGGATCAGTACAATACACTCGTGTTGTAAGGCTTCGTGCGAATGCGGAATGCGGGATGCAAGAAACGATACGGCGGAACTACTCCCTCTGCCAGTTGACCAACTTCTTCGCCTCCTGCCTGACCGCCGGATCCGGGTGCTGGCGCAAAAACACGCTCGCCTCGTACCAACACGTGCTCTCCGGCTCTGCGCGCTCAGGCTCGTCGACGTGTCCCCTCCATCGTCCGTCGATCCGTCGGTCGGTCGTCTCGAGCATCGCTTCGAGTTTGGGTTCGCGGATGAGGAGCGAGCGGAGGAAGGAGAGGGTGCGGAGTTGGGTTGCTGGTGGCCAGTGAAGCGAGGCGGAGAGGAGGCGCTTCGAAAAGGCGAGTGTGCGGACGGGGGAAGGGAGCGAGCGCGGGATGAGGAAGATGGCAGACAGGGCGCGGAAGAGGAGATCGGCTTCGGTCTGGGCGAGCTTGTGCGTCTGCCGATGAGAGAGCGTCATCGCGTTCTGCGCGAGGTATGGCGCCTCTTCCATTGTCGGCGAGAGCGAGAGCGGGAGAATAAGCGAGTAGAGCGCAGAGACAAAGTCGCCGAGGTCGATGACGAGCGCTTCGCCTGAGTGAGGAGACTGTCAGCACACGATCGACGAAGGGGAAAGCGGCGTGCGCACCTTGACCCTGGAGAAGCTCGAACGCGGTAACAATGCAGAGGAGCTTCTCGCGCATGTCGTTGCGCTTGACGTCGATCGAGTCGTCCGCGACCTCGTCAACCTCCTCGTCGATGTCTCCCTCGTCCGTCCCTCGGTACACGAGGCCCTTGAGGACCTCGAGCAAGTCGCGGAAGAAGTCGATGTTGACGAGGTGGGCGAAGCGGGCGAGACCCTCGAGGGCGGCGGGAAGGAGCGGGCTGCGGTAGTCGAGCTTGACGATGCGGAAGTAGAGGGCGAAGAGGAGCTTGAGCGTCTCGGTCTGATTCCGCTCGCGCTCCTCCTGGTTGATGACGCCTTCGGCCTCGCGCATCTCTTTCTCGACCGCCTCCTGCTCCTTGCGCGCCTGCCGAGCCTTCTTCGAGCCCTTCTTCGCCATCGCTTCCTTCGCCTTGCCGCCCTTGCGACCCTTGTGGTTCTTCTCCTTGTTCCACCGCACGACGCCATTCTTTCCTTCCCGCTCGCGGTAGACGGCGTCGGCTGACGCGCGAACGCGACCGCCGCCCAGCTCGTCCTTCAGCCGGAGGTTGAGGAGGGCCGAGATGACTTCAGGTCGGACGGCGAAGGACCGAGCGCGGACGAGGCGAGAGATGAGGCGGACGAGATGGAGGGAGTTGAAGGCGACAGTGGTCGTGTCGTTCTGGAAGAGGTAGATGACGGCGTCGAGGCAGATCTGGTGACCCTCGTCCCAACCCTTGCGGCCGAGTCGCTTAACGATAACGTCCATGATGTTGACGGCAAAGTTGAAGTCGGGCTTCTCGCGAACCAGCGTGCACATGCAGTGCAGCGCGGCGGGCGCGACAGGCGTGTTCTCGGTGACCTCGCCTTCGCAGATCTCGAGGAACTTCTTGTAGGTCGCGACGAGACCGTGCTCCCACTCGCGCTGGCGAGCCACGATCTGGCTCACCTGCACCTCCTTCTCCGCCTCGGAGAGCTCGCGGATGCGGTAGCCGCTGAGTACGGAGATGGTCAGCCTGAGTCGATCAAGCTTGAGTGACCGGAACTCACGGGATGACATCGATGAAGACGGCGAGCAAGCTGACCATGGCCATGATGCGGATCTCGCGGTCGACGTTGATGGGCTTTTCACCAGCGCTTCGAGCAGACGACGAGGACGAGAACTTCTGCCCGCACAGCGAGAGAAGACGCTTGAGGAGGTTGAGCTGCGAGAGCACCGGTTCAGTGACGCTGACATCTGAAGGAAAAGTATCTTGACGCACTCCTCCTTCGCCCTCGCCAGTCCCTGCCGCTTCCCGACCAAGGTCCGCAATCTCCTCCTTCGCACGCTGTATCCGCTCCTTCTTGTTGCGGATCTCGAGCAGCTGCCGGACAGCTGGTCGACCGAACCGCTGTCCAAGCGGGTCGCTCTTGTACTCCTGCACCTTGCGCGGCTTCTTCTCCTCGACCTCTTCCTCCTCGTCCGACTCGGTCGCCTGAGCACCCTCGGGAACCTCGCCTGACCGCACGACCTTGCCGTTCTCGATGATGGGAAGCTTGGTCGGCAACGCCTTCGGCTCCTTCACCTTCTTGAGCGGACGAGACGCCTCATAGCGCGCCTCGAGGTCGTCGGCGTCCTCGGATGCCGCGCGCTTCTTCGCCTTCTTGACGGGTCGCTCGTCAACGTCGGATGCCGAGTCGAATCCGGTGGACGAGTCACCCAATTCGGAGGCGTCGTTGTCTCCGGCGGACTCGTCAGGGTCGCCGCCGAGCTCCTCATTGGAGTCGAACGCGACGTCGCTCCCCTCGCCCGCCTTCTCACCCTCGTCCGTCGACCACAGCCCCTCGTCGTCGTCGTCCTCGCTCCCGAGATCGGAATCGTCCAGCGAGTCGCCTGTGTCGATATCTGGTCCATCGCTCCACTCGTCCATCGTGCTCAAGTCGTCGAGGTCGTCGTCACTGCTGCCGAACGCAAAGTCGTCCGACTCGAGGTCATCGACGAGCTCGCCCTCAGGGTGATCCTTCCCACCCTTGCCCTTCTTCGGGACATCCTCGTCCTCATCCGCGCTGTCAAACACCTCGTCCTCGTCACCACTCGCCGCTTCTCCCGCCTTGATACGCTTCTTGCGCTCGATGTCGCGCTTCTTGGCAGCCTTCAACTCGGACTTGGTCGGGCCTGCGGGCTCGACCTTGATGTGCGAGAAGGCGGATTTGCGAGAAGCGGTAGGGAGAGAGGCTTTGTCTTGGCGGTAGGCTTCGGCGAGCGTAGGTCGAGAGCTGCATGAAGTATTCAGTACACGAAAGGAAGCCCGAAAAAGAGGAGGAGAGGGGACTTACGCCGACATGCCCTTCCTGTCGAGCTTCGTGAGGAAGTCTGCGCCGTCCAGTCCCTCACCGAGCTCCTCGTCGACCATCATTCCTTCGTCGTCGGTCCCAAAGACGTCCTCGTCGTCCTCGTCGCTGCCCTCCTCGCTGTCATCGGCACCCTCTCCTCGTCCGCCCTCCTTCGCGCCATTGGCCGGAATGGGGATGTAAGCGGGTCCCTTGCCCTTCCTGTCCTTCTTGGCAGCCGATTTGGCACTGCGCTCCTTCTTCGGGGCGCCCGTTGCTGCCGTACTCGCCCCCTTCCCTCCCTTCTTCGATGAAGACGACGCGCCGCCCTTCTGTCGCTTCGACGGCGCGGCGGGCTTCGACGAGGCGGGTCGCTTCTTGCCTGGCATAGTAGAGCAAGCACGAGTTGCTCAAGCACACGACCGAGCGAAGCAGTGAGTGTGAGAGAGTGAGCTTGGGCGAGGAGGCGGTGCGTCTCTCTCGAGTGGTCAAGTTGAGGGAAAGAACAAAGTGTTACAGCGAGATGTACAGTCTATGCGACGTCTAAGGGATCTTGAGTACCCGCTCACGCTCGTCCAGCACTTCTGTCGCCCGACCAGCGGTGTACAACGCCTCGACAACCTCCTTCTCGACCCAAGTCCGACTCAACTCGCCACTTTTCAGTGTCGCTTCTGGGTCTGCGTCTTGAAGGTCAACTAGGCCGAGCGAGAGAGCGTCGGAGACGGTCAAAGCCGAGGCAGGCGTAAGGGTATAGGTGAGGGAGAGGGAAGAGTGTGCGCCGCCGTAAGCGCGCGAGATGCCTGCGAGATCACGACGCCGTGATGAGACCGCATAGGGAGTCGTCGAGAAGACGCGAGGGCGCACCTGTGTCGATAAGGAGGATCTTGCCGTCGCAGCGGCTGAGGATACCGTCGAACTGAGGCGTGTGACCCATCTGCCGGCAGTGCGAGCGTCAGCTCATGCTCAAAGCGTCGAAAGCGCCATACTCACCACCATCCTCCTGACATTCAGCACTTCGAGCGCCTTCTCCACCCTCCCGCAGATCTCTTCCTCCTCCTCGAGCGCCCAATCCCGATTCCACATCGGCCCTCGCTCGCTCCAGAACTCCTTTTGCTCGGGACTTGCGCTCCGGGGCAGCCCAAGCGGGACGCCCCCCGGTACGGACAGGAGGGACTCGAGGATGGAGTGGCCGATGCGGTTGATATCGCTGATGGGCGAGTCGGAGGAGAGGGAGGTGAGGTATTCGGGAGTGATGCCGCCATGTACGAACGAGATGGCGCTGCGACGGAGCGGGTCGGAAGCGGCGGAAGACGCAGCAGCGAAAGTCGGGTCCTCGACGAAGCGGCGGTCAGACGATCCGGCCGGAGTTGCGGGAAGAACGGGGGCGTCGAAAGAAGTTGGGTAGTCCTCAACGAGGTAGGGAACGCGTGCCGTAATGCTGTAGTTGGCGCGGAACTCTTGCCCGATCCAGCCGTGCAAGAATGCCTCGCGACGATTCCGCTCGCCGCCGAAGGAGCTGCGGTGGGTGTGCGATGGGTGTTAGCGCTAGATCCCCCTCATCTGTCCTCAGCTCACACGCGCTTTGAAGGCGAACACGCAGAAGCGGCGAAAGAGTGAGCGAGAGAGGAGGAAACGCGCGCAATGTCTTCTTTCGTGACGTAGCGGTAGTCTCCAAGGCAGTTCATCATCTCGTGATTGCCCAGAAGGCTGTAGCGTGCGAAAGAGTGTTAAAGTGAGTCGAGCGAAGGACAAGGCGGGCCGACGTACGAAATGACGGCCCCTCCAGCTCGCTCCGCCTGCGGACGCAAGCTCTGGAAGAAGCGGTACAGCGCAATCGTGTCGGGACCGCGGTCGACAATGTCTGTGAGTGGGAACAGAGTGAAGACGTAGTGCGACGTGAGACGAATTCAGCGACGCACCTCCCGTCTGCACCAGGATTGTGTCCCCTCCGATCCACTGGCCCTTCAGGTCAACCACCTCGGCACGTCTCAGGATCTTCGTCGCCGCCGGCAAGTCCCCATGAATGTCTCCCATCGCGACAATCCGCTGTCGAAGGATCCGCTTCTCCTGGTCGCCCTCCTGCTCCGCAAGCGTATCCGCCCGGTCCACCTGGTTCACGAGAGCATTCTGCTGAGCTGTGCGAGGCTTGGCGAGGACACGGTGAGCCTTGGGTCGGAGGTCTGATGAGGGCGAGCGGGCGAGGTAGAGGAGGGCGCCGAACAACGCGAGCGTGAGGAACAGCAGCGAGCGGTTCGACGAGAGCGGCATGTCAACTGTTCTCGAGCACGTCTAGCACGGCTCCCAGCGAGAGGAGCGTGGTGTGCTCTCTCCAACCTCCTCATCGCGCTCCTTGTCCTCGAACCGCTCGCTCGCTCTCCGTTTCACGCGCTGAAACTGCTCCTGCTTGTGACTGTACCTTCTTCTGATCGCCGGATCGCGCTGCGAAGTGCGTCCCGCCGCCTCCCGCCTGGCCACAGCGCCCTCGTCCTCGCCATCCTGACGAGCGTCTCCCGATCCCGCAGATGTCCGCGACGCTCCCGCAGGACGTCCTTGAGCTTGTCTTCAACTACGTCGAGACATACGATGCGCTGGAAACGGACGAGGACGAGGACGAGACGTCGTGGTTCCAGGCTGGTGAGGCCCGTCATCTTGAGCGTCCGGAGGGACTGCATCGGCTGACAGCAGACTCGTACAGTGCGCCAGAACTTCTGCCGCTTATGTCTCGTCTCGCGCGCCTTCTGTCATGTCGGCCGCCGATTCCTGTACCGCTGTCCCCTCCTCGGCGCGACTCTCACACCGCAAGCCTTGAGCCAGCTGATCGAGTCGCTTCGTGCGAATCAGCGATACCTCGGCAAACTCGTGATGGATCTCTCGCAGGCTATCGAAGGCTACGACGTCCTCTGTCAGGCGGAGACAACCCTCGGTCCGACTTCTTTCCAGTTTCGCGGCTTCTCGAAGGCGTTCTCTTGGCAGTTGGCCATCTTCACGACCTGCACCAATTGTCGGAGGATATCTGCGGGGTATGGTACGGAGTCAGAGCTGAAGAAGCTCCTCCGCATCGTTCTGTCTTCATTGCCGGACCTTCGCCACATCGAGCTCGTCTCCCGCGAATCGTACGCCATCGCGACACCCGACACTCTCAGGAGCTTGCAAGGATTGGCTCAGCTCGCAAGTATCGAGATCGACGGCATCGGGCAGAACAAGCGGTTGAAGAAGGAAGAACCGCAGCTGGGCCTGCGCGTGTCAGAGCTATCCCTCACCGCATCCGATGCGCCACTGTCTTCGTCCTTCGCATTCCTTCCTGAAGACGGGTCCAGACTCACGGAGTTGTCTCTGTGGTTCTCGACCGCCTCTGAAGCCGACCTCGTTCAACTCGTCATCCACACGCCCAACCTCGTCAGTCTGTCCATCGGCTCTACAGCTCTTCACCCGGGGAACTCGACCATCTGGGGATACGGCACACATGTGCAAGGCGCATGCATACCGACACGCTTCTTCGCGCTCCTGCCCAACATCGTCTTCCTCGTCTTGAACGGTTTTGCGGCTCTCTCCCCGCAGCGCCTCCGCGTTTTCTCAAAGCATTCGCCCGAAATTCGACTTCTCTCAGTCTGCCACTCCGTCTGGATCCGCGACGACGGCGCCTCGGCCATCTTCCCAACAGACGACCTGATCGAGATCTTCCCGACCTTCCAGCACCTCGAGTCTGCGCATCTGGGGACCATCCCGCTGCAGAAGAGCAAAGCCATGAAGCCGCTCAAGAAGGTCTTCAAGAAGATGGGCGCCAACCTCGCGTTCGACTGGGCCGAAGACGTCTGCCCGAGCTGCGGCGAGCGACACTGATGCAGGAGCGCGCGGTCGCTGTCGGATAGCGGGAGGCTTAAGGCGCCAAGGAGGATGCGCAGGCTTTGCAACGCAGCACGGATTACGCTTTTGCCGTTGCTTGTTCCCTGCTTGATCCAGTCGAGGAGCCGGTCGATGTCTATACCGCCAGGCCGCGCCTCTCCACCTCCCTGATCTACTGAGACCTCTGCCAGCCACAGAAAGCGAAAGCAAGTCCTGCGAGAGCCCGCCGCCTCCTCGGAACTCCTCAATTCGAGAGTCCGTTCGACTTCGCTTCGACGCGCTCAACTCGACGCGGCTTGAATCGTCTCTTACACGGTCTCGCTGTCACGCTCGCGTTCAAACACCCGCTAGCCCCGTACACTTGCCTTTGTCCGACCCCTTTGAGCCGGTTCCTTTCCGCCGTCATCTCGCTCTCGGCACACACTCACGCGCTTTAGCTGTGAGTCGCGCACTTCAGGAGGAGGCGAAGGACTCTAGAAACGTGGCAGGGTGTTCGAGCAGCCGCACGAGCGCGCGGACGCAACGCGACACACCCTCGGCTTGCTCGAGGCGATGAAAGGATCTGGTGTGTTGGGAGGACACGAGGCGCACGGGGACCTGCGGGGGCACGTGGATGGGCACATACAGAGCAGATGCGCAGACCAGAGGATCGCGCTGACCCCTCGCACCGCTCTCGCACTCCAGCATCCTCCGCCTCGCCTCGCTCGAACAATGTCGTCCTGGTTCTCCTCTTCCACGCCGGCTGGCCCCAACATTCACCCCGTTCAGACGACCTTCTCGGACCCGAATGCGCTCTTCGGACCCTTGACGGCGAAGGATCTCGAGTGGAACTGCGCCGGCGGCATCAACACGGAGACGCAAGTACGTCGGGCTCGCTCGCTCCGTCTGAGTGATGATGAGGTGTAGCTGTTCAAGGAGAGACGGCCGCTGACCAGGTGTTCCCGCGCAGACATGGTATGCGACCTTGAAGGACGGGTCCATCGTCATGTGCCAGATCATCCACTCCAGCATTGGGTGGGTCGCGTCGTAGACTCTCACACGAGCAAGAACTGACAAATCCGTGCTTGCAGTCTCCTGTGGCCGACGATCCAAGTCCGTTCCTTTCCTCACCCTCGTCTCGTCTCCTCCGCTCACACTTCGCCCCGCAACAGGTCACCTTCCGCCACGCCAACCCGAAGACGGGCAAGAACACGTGGAAATCCGTCACGGTCTCGAACTTCAAGGTGCAGGCCGACAAGCGCTCGATGAAGTCTGACCAGATCACCGTCACGATGGACCCCACCTCTTCCTCCAAGTACACGATCGAGGCCAAGTACGACGACGAGGTTCAGATCTCGCTGCAGTACGAGCGCCTCGCCGAGGGCTTCAAGATCGGCGCCGGTCCTAAGGGCGGTTTCACCTACTTTGGCCAGCTCTCGGGCAAGGCTTCGCCCACCGATGGCTCGCCCGACTACGCCGGCGGCGCCGACGGTTACGCGATCCACCGATTCTGGCCTCGTTGCGCCGTCAGCGGTATTATGCGCGTCGGGAACGATGTGACGGACCTTGAGGGCGCACGAGGAGTCTTCATCCACGCGATCCAGGGCATCCGGCCCAACATCCTCGCCGCGAGCTGGAACTTTGCCAACTTCCAGACGGTCGAGAAGGAGGGCGAGGAGGCCGTCTCGCTCATCATGATGGAGTTCACGACGACCCCTGCGTACGGCTCCAAGGTCATCAACGTCGGCTCGGTTGTGGTTGGCGACAAGCTCGTTGCGGTTACGGCGGGGGGTTCGGGCGTCGGCGGCGGCTCGAACGTCACGCACCAAGATCCGGTCAAGGACGCCGAGACGGGCTACGACGCGCCGAGCGCGCTCAAGTTCTGCTGGGAGGGCGCCAAGCTCGAGGGCGAGGGCTCGAACCTCAAGGCCGTCACCGAGGGCAACAGCAAGGTTCACGCCGTCTTCACCGAGGACCTGCTCGTCGACAAGGAGGGCTACAAGACCAAGGGCCTCGTCGAGAAGGTCGATGTTCTCGGACAGATCCCCTACCTCATCAAGAAGTTTGTCAACTATGCGGCCGGCACCAAGCCTTTCATCTATACCGTGAGTGTCGCTCGCATGGGTCCTCGATGAGCCAGGCAGGAGCTGACGGAACTGCTTCTCGCGCTCGCGCAGTGGCTCAACCCGGTCAAGGCGTCCATCACGCTCGGCACCGGCAGCGAGACCAAGACGCTCGACGTCGACGGCTACGTCTTCACCGAGGCGACCATGATCTCCTAGACTATCTGTACTCCTCTCGCACGCTTTGCCGCTTGTATTATTCCGGTCCCATCGCGTCTATCCATCTCATCAGCCAGCCTTCGCAATCAGCAACTAATCGGTTCTCTCCTGCGGTCTCCCCTCGTTGAGCGAGAAAACCGAGCAGACGTTGTGCGAAGAGTAAAGGTTGCAAAAAGGTCTCGTTCTCTGTTTCATCTGACTACGGCCTTGCGAAAGCGCCCGGCAGCCGTCTAGGCGATGGCTGCGGCAGAGGCGGACGAGCGGACGAGGTAGGCGTTGGCGGACCTCCCGTCGTTGAGGCGGGACTTGCGGTGTCGATGAGAGGCGGCTGGCCGTACTCTTGCGAGTACTGCTGGTGATGGGCCGGTGTAGGTTGATGGTAGGGCGGTGCGATTGGCTGCGCTGGATGCGTCGGAGGTAGATATGTGGCCGAACCCTGAAGTGAAGGCGGAGGAGGGGGAGGGGAGAAGACTGGCGGCGGGGCGAACGAAGGCGGCTGAGGCGGGATGGGTGGCTGAGGCATCTGAGGGAGCGATCCAGAATGCCGCAAGGGCGAGAACGTATTGGCTATGGAAGGGGGAGGAGGGGGATGCGCGAAAGCTGGAGGGGGCGAGAAAGCGGGAGCGGGCGGTTGAGGTGGCTGTGGCGGAGCGCAGATTGTCGTCTGCGAGCTCGAGTGTGGCAGCGATGGATACGAGGAGGAAGTTGGCGGCGCCACGCGTTGCTGTTGCCAGTAAGCCGAGTTGCTGGGAGGGATGGGTGGAACAGGAGGTTGCGGGTAGGGCGTTTGTGCGGGAGGGGGCGCATAGGATGCAGAAGAATACGAATCGTACTGCATAGACGGCGGCGCGGGAGGCGCAGGAGTGGGTTGCGGCAACGGCCGGTGCGAGGAGGTCGAGGCGTAGGGGTAGCCTGCAAGAAGCGACGCGGTCAGTGCACACCGCGACGGGCCGACGCCGGATGTGTACAGACCTTGGCTGGCGTAGTGGTCGTGCGCGAGCTGCTCGAACTCGCCAAGCTGCTGAGGCGGCTGCGGTGCCTGCTGAGGCTGAGCGTACTGCCCAAACTCGCTCGGCGGTGCGCCATACCCAGCGTACGGCTGTTGATAGGTCTGCATCCCTGCATAGCTCGGCGCCGCTGAGTAGCTCGCGTATGAAGCGGCGGGAGGAGCGTGGCTGTAGCTGCCGTAGTGCGTGGGCGGAGGGGCTAGCGGGAACTGCTGGTAGGACTGCGAGGTGTGGATCTGGTGACTGTACGGAGGCGAGGTCACGGAAGCGGGTGGCTGCGGCAGAGGTGGGCGGGAGAGCGACATTGTCGACATGGACGAGGCGAGAGGGGCGACATCGGCGTCCGGATAATCTGCGGAGAGCTCGGCGGGTGCAGAAGCGACCTGGGCATCACGAAGGATGAGCATTGGCGCCACATGCGAGAGCAAGTTTCGCACGCACCGAATTAAGGCTCGCCTGCGAGCCCTTGTGCAGGTTGTTCCCCAAGCCCACCTGGCTACCTACATCCCACTCTTCCGTTCCGGCCTCGCTACCCGAGTGATCCTCGACGCGTGAGCCGGCACCGCCGTATGCACCTCCTGCTCGAGTCGGAGACTCGGCGACGGATGTCTTGCGCGACGTGCGCACCGGGCGAGGTTCCTGCAAAGCACCGAGAGTCAGCGCCATAATCTATAACGCGACACTTGGACTCGCGGTCGGCAAGGTCACGTAGCGAGGGAAACGGGCGTACGTTCGAATACCAGGTCAACTCGAGGTAGACCTCGCCAGCGTACCGACCTTTCCGCTCAAGCTTGACCCAGTCTGTACATCCCCCAGCTCGATCATCAGCATGCCGGCCATCGGAAAATGACTGCCAGTACGGTGACGGAAGCAGACGCACCGTCAAATTTGCCGACCTTGATCGTCTCCTCAATGTCCAGCTCGCCCTCGCCGATCAGCTTAGGGTCCCGCGCGTCGTCTGCCCAACAAGCAATTCGCAAGACGCGCCGACCTGGCGGATAACCCGTCGCGAGAGGCGCAACGACAAGCGAGTTCGAGTCTCGCTTCTCGTGCTTGCTCGCCGCCTCCGTTCCGGTTCCGGCCCCCGACTTCGCTGGCAAAACGCCTCCCTTCTGCGTCACGACCGCCTTCTGCTCCGCTGCAAGTTGTTCCTCGCCGCCAAGACCGTCCTTGAGGATCTCGAAGCGGAACTCGGCGTCCCATTCAGGCTGCTGGCCTCCTCGCTCGATCGTGTCCGTCCGCTTCTTGTGCAGCCCGTATGTAACCGTCGCATAAGGGTTCTGCTTGCCGATTCGGACGCGGTTGGGCAGGTTCTTTGCGCGAAGGACGATGACAACCAGGGTGCCAAGCAGGCGCTCTCCCGATGTCGGCGAGGGAGGCGGCGGGAGCTGGACCATGATGCGGGCTGTACAGAAGAGCGTGTCAGCGCGCTTTGCGGTCCCAGCGAGTCGAAGTCGTGCGCACCTCGAGTTCCCGAAGTCGCTCCTGATGAGGCGCTCAAGCCGGTACGGACGGCTTCTGGTAAGACGAGCGCGTCAGTCTGTCTATCCGTGTCTCTACACCTCAACGAGAGCGCGCACCTGGGACCCTGAAGTCTACGACGGGCAAGGAAGCGTCGTTCGTTGACGAGGCAGCGAGGTGTCGATCAACTTTGGGAGACGGGCGGTTGGGCGGCGTTGGCTGTGATTGGCGAGTGTAAGGGAACTCTCGAAGATCCTGAAGCAAGCAAGAGCTGGCAGGGGCGCGGCGACAGCGAGGAAGCGGAGTGAAAGGAAGACAAGGCGGTGCACGCCTCGTCCAGCGAGCGTACGCACAGTCGTGAGGGATACAGGTGGCTTGCAAGGCGTGTATACGACGAAGAGTGTACAGGGAATGCGGATCTAGGACGAAAGACAGGGTGTGCGGACGGCGTGAAGGAGCGAGGATGGGAGGAATCGCAGGGACTGGCGACGTTCTGTTGCTGGCGCGGACTAGATGTAGGTTGCGCGAGCCGGGCGAGAGTAGTCGAGCATGAGGAAGCAAGAGTTGGGATAGACGGTCTGCAAACGAGGAGGTGAGCGCGGCTGAACCTCTTTGACGGGTCGACCGAGACGCACCTCAAGTTCGACCTCGAGCTCTTCCACCTTGGTCACGTTCGTGTCGTTCGGGTCGAGGTAGGCGATCAAGCTTTGGTGCATGACGCCGGCGTTCGCCTCCTTGCTTGCCTTCATGCTCGCCCTAACCGTCGCAAACGCGAACGGCAGCGCCGTCCAAAACCTGCGAGCCGCCAGCTGCGTTAACTTTCCACACGACGCGCTAAAGAGAGCGTGCTGCTTACCTCGACCAAGTCCATACGCCGCTCGCCATCTACGGCGCCTTGCCCGCCAGCTGTCAATGCTGTGCGGTCTTGGCCGTATAAGGTCGCGAGTCGATGTGGTCGTAGCTGCGTTTTGCTCGTCAGCTCGCGCATGGAGAAAGTGGAGAAGGCGGGGAGGACGCACTCCCAGAAGACGGTCTCCGTCTTGGACGGGATCGAGTTGACGAGTTCAGCGGGGACGACCGTGTTGGGAACCGCAATCGCCCGACAACAGTCAGACACGCTGTGGATTAACTGTGAGTACGTCCTGAAAGCGAGAGAGAGGCGAAGGAAGCGCACCGCGCTCAACTTGCTCGTCCCGCTCAACCTGCTCGTCTTGCAGCGCCACCTTACCCGTCGTACACCAGCCTCCGGCTCTCCGCGCCGCTTGACGGCTGCTTCTGCTCGACTTCCACCACAGCCGCAACACTTCGGTCCTTGCTTCTCCCCCTACTCCCCGAACTCTTTGAGCGTCCCGCATCTTTCGTCTTCGCGGGCGTACGGACCTTCTGCATGTCTTGCGCCCACATCCGCGCGCGCTCATCTGAGAGGGCCATGTCGGCCGGTAAGGCGGGCTCGGCTGGAGCGTCGGTCGGCGCGAAGCGGAAGAGTTGCGAGACGAGTTCGAGGCAGAGAAGGACCGGCTTGAGCGTGGCGGATGATGTGTTGCCCTTGTGAACGAGGAGTTTTGCGGCGGCGTTAAGTGCGAATAGGTAGGGGTTGGGGCGATGGTGCCACGGTTGGGATGGACGAGTGAAAGCTTCGGGTTCGATAATCTCGCCTGAAGAATTGCGGAAGAGGCCGTCGGAATGCTGCGCGCTATAAGGGACCATGCGAACGAAGTCGGAGCCGGGCAAGGGCGGAAGGAACTTGTTGAACGACGTCGGGTACCTCGGGTCGGGCTTGAGGCAGTAGAGAGCGAAGCGGCATGGTCGGCCGAGTTCGACTTCGAGTTGCGGAAGGTTTCCCTGCACAGGGCACGTCAATGACTGGTTGTACTGCAGAGAAGCGCTCAGGCTCACGAAGAGGGGTAGCGGGAAGAGCGTCTCTTTCTTGTCCGCGAGACGCTTCCGCTCCTCGTTCAACTGTCGGACGCGCTTGACGGCGAGGTCCAGCCAGTCAATTTCGGGCGTGATCAGGAGCTCATGGCTGTCCCAGTCGGCGTGAAGATCGCTCTTGACTGTCGTCCGACGGACACCGTCATCGCATGAAAGCTGTAGCCAAAAGACGAAAGACGCACAGTAGAAGAGGTTCGACGGATGATGTATGTGCCAGCGCTCGATATCAACCATCCCGGAGATGAGGATGAGGTAGATCTGCAGGATCCAAGCGTTAACAGCAACTCGTGCGATTTGAAGCTCAAGCGTCGCCGTCGGTTCACCTTAACACGAAAGCGCAGGTTGTTTGTCGTTGGACGATTTGCCACGACGTGCGCTCGTTGAGCTGACTCCTTCGACGGTCGGAGAGACGTAAAGATCTGCGCCTCGTCGCCTTCGAGGGCGGTCGTGGTCGGGTCCGGGATGGTCTCCGAGTACGTGAACCTCTTCATGTTGAAGAGCGTGTTTTCCGGCGCATTGACGTCGACGTTTTCGGTCTCGACGAAGGCGCCGATAGTCGAGAAGAGCGATTCAACCTGTGTTGACCCGTCGAAGCCTGGATCATGGCTCAGACTTGCAGAGCCGGACCCACGGCCGCCAAGAGTAGTGAGCAAGGGTGCGAGGGCGGCAAGATGCGTGCGGTAGTTCGCCTCAGTGACCGGATAAAGCTGGGACAGTCCCGCCAAGTCCCGCGCGATTTGCTCGGCGGGCGAGTCGAGTGGCTGAGTAAACGCGTGTCAGCGCAAACCACACCACGCTCCGATACCGAAAGCGAGGGAGGATGAGAGGCGAAGAAGCACCTGTTTTTGGCGAGCATGCTTCGCCGCGATCCACGCCTTGAGCGCCTGCGAGGGACAGAAACCAGGGTCAACTCCTGCCTCAACGTTCATACACCACACGATCACTGACTTCTACGTCATCGACATCTTGAAGCGCCTCCAAGATGGCGAAAGTCGATTCCTTGCCGGCCAGTTCTTGCCGCGCCCAACTCGGCAACAAGTTATTGTAGAGGTACTCCAGCGTCGGCAGGCTGCACCTCATCTGGCAGAACGGAGCGATTGACCTGGCGAACTGCGAGGATGCCGATGTCAACGCAAGTTTTGTTCGGGAAGGGGGCATGCGAAATGCTTACCGTCTCCATCTGAGCCTGCGCCTGCTTGTCCACGCCCAAGCCAAACCACATTTTCGGGCGTTCCAGCAAGAACTTCAGCCACATTTTCTCCTCCATGCTCCGGTGCTTGAGGTCGAGCGAGAGGTGGTAAGGCACTTTCTCAGAAGTACCGCTCCACGCCGAGAAAACCGCGGCCGTCTGAGGCGACAGCGTAGCATCCTTAGCGCGATGCCTATTCGGTCGACGGGGTCGATCGGAGGTTGTGCCGCGCGCAGGTTCCGTAGCGGTGCGAGTTGACGAAGAAAACTTCGGCAAAGAATCGATAGCGGGCGGAGACAGCATTTGCAGAGCGCGACTTTGACGACGATAGCGGGAGCGTGTTTTCCCTCGAGATGTGGGTGAACGGCCGGGAGGATTGGCGGAAGTTGTCGAGACTTGGGAGGTGAATTTCGGCGATGAGACTGGAAGCGGGAGGTACGAGATGCCCGGGAGGATATGTCAGGGTGGTCAGTAATCCGTTGAGCGCATACGGCTGCTGTGAACGCACTACTGACGTTGCTAGCAGTTTCCTGGTCGGCACGGTCGAATCGCATCAAGAGAGTGGCGAGTTCCGCATCGTCCTTGTTGCCTGTATCGGTGGCAGCAGTGCGTGGGAATCGGTGACATGTTGACAGACCGCATGAATCGGATCGACTTACCCTTCGCCGCCTCCTGCCGAAGCCTGTCGTGAGGATGAGAAAGTCAGCTTGTCCAGAGACGCGCTATGCATGTGGTACCGCAGCAGACTTCTCGAGAGCGACATACCTGCCCAACTGACTGCCCACCTTCTTCTCCAGCTTCTGCTGCTCGGCGTTGACCTGCGCCTCCTTCGAAACGCCTCCCTCTGTCGACGACACGAGAACGAAGAGCTGGTCGGTGATCTGCGACAGCACGCGCTTCTTCGTCGCTTGTTTCTTCCTTCGGCAAGGCCGCGCTGCGCTGGAACAGGACAGATGCTTCGCAGTCGGGAAGTTGGTTGATGAGGTGAAGAAGCCGTTGTCCCCAAGCAGGATTCGCGGACCATGCCAGGCTTGATCCATAGGGGATAGCAAAGCGTAGCAACTCTGGCCGGTCCTCAGACATCGAGCGCGGAAGCCAGAGGAGAGCGTGGTTGAGCAGAAAGGCGGTGCACACCTCGTCCGGCGAGCGTACGCACAATCGTGAGGGATACAAGTGACTTGTAAGGCGTGTATACGACGAAGACTGAACAGGGAATGCGGATCTAGGACGAAAGACAGGGTATGCGGACGGCGTGATGTAAGGAGCAGGGACGGAAGGAGCCGGCGACGTTCTGCTGCTGGCACGGACTAGATGTAGGTTGCGCGAGCCGCGCGAGAGTAGTCGAGCATGAGGAAGCAGGAGTTGGGATAGACGGTCTGCGAAAGAGGAGGTGAGCGCGGCTGAACCTCCCTGACGGGACGACCGAGACTCACCTCAAGTTCGACCTCGAGCTCTTCCACCTTGGTGACGTTCGTGTCGTTCGGGTCGAGGTAGGCAATTAAGCGTTGGTGCATCGTCTCAAGGCGGGCCTCAAGACCGCCGTAGCGGAGGTCGAGCACTTCCCAGCCGAACCTGTCCAGCAACAAGTCAGTCGCGGTCTTCAAGAATGGAGGGCGTTGTAAAGTCAGGCCCACGGCTTGTACATGTCGAACCAGTTCTCGCTGAGGAAAGAAGCGCGTCAGCCGAGGCGACCCCTTGAAGTGCCGCGGCACACGCGACTAACCGGTGCTGGTCATGCAGCTCCTTCGCGAGCGCCCGCAGTCTGTGCATCCGACTCAGCGGCTCCCTCCCTCCGAGCGCCTCGAGCTCCTCCCTATCTCCACTCTTGTACGCCGTGACAAGTCTCTCCCTCAAGTGACACTTGAGGCTGAGGACGCTCGCGAGAAGGTAGGGCAGTCGCAGCCGGCTGTTGAGCGGGAAGTCGTTGATCGAGTGAGGGAGCGAGACACGCGTCATCGTGCTGAAGTCGGTCGAGAGCGCTTGCTCGAGGTACGAGGCGAGGGCGGAGAAGTGGTGCTCGAGATCGAAGCCGCGGTACTGTGGCGAGAGGAACGAGAAGAAAGGTTCTGCAGGTCGTCGAGCAGCGTCAGCAAGGGATTGGGATAAGGGAGAACGAGGAGAAACGGAACTAACCTTCCCACAGCAAGAACTTCGAGATGTTGGGCGTGTAGTGCGTTCGAGCGTCGATGGGCTGACTTTCAGGCTGCGTGTCGCTGGGTAGGCCATCTCTCTGTCAGCTTATCGTCGAAGGCGAAGCGAGGAAGCCAGACGCACTCGAGTTTGCTCGCGTAAACATAGTCGTCCAAGTCCGCCCCGACAATCCCGTCAAACTTGCGCCTGAACAGCGCCGCATCGACTTCGTCGACTTCTCGCGCGGTGTACGCGAGCTCCGAGTGGTAGAGAATGCCGGGGAGGGCCGAGTACAGGTCGAACTCGTTTCCTTCGTCGCCCCAGATTGTGCACATCGTGCTGCGATCGTCCGCAGTGTCAGCATCCAGCGAGAAGGGGGCAAACGACGTTCAACGCACTGCTTGACGCCAGCATTCGCCTCCTTGCTTGCCTTCATACTCGCCCTGACTGTCGCAAACGTGAACGGCAGCGCCGTCCAGAACCTGCGCGTGCCAGCGTCAGCTGCTTTTGCCGTCCGAGAGGACCAGAAGCGCAACCTACCGCGACCAAGTCCACACGCCGCTCGCCATCCACGGCGCCTTGCCCGCCAGCTGCCAATGCTGCGCAATCTTGGCCGTATAAGGTCGCGAGTCGGTATGATAGTAGCTGCGCCGCATCACTCGTCAGCTGGTTTCGTCAGTGAACGCGAAAGGGGAGGACGCACTCCCAGAAGACGGTCTCGATCTCGGACGGGATCGAGTTGGCGAGTTCGGCAGTGACGACCGAGTTGGGGTCGTAGTAGCCCGATAGCTGGTTGTTCTTGGCAGGGAGGCAGAAGAGCACTGCGCGAGAAGGCCGTCAGGAAGCGCCCGAAAGGGCAATTAGGGAGGAAGCGCCCGAAAGAGCAATTAGGGAGGAAGCGACGTACTATCGGACCAGATCATCGGATTGAGGCCTTGCTCGACACAGATCTTGTTGACTCGCCGCAGGTGGTCCGTGAACTGTTAGCGAGACTCGCTCGTCAGTAACGTCAGACCTCACACGTCTCGCCCAGGCAGGACTGCATCACGCTGGACTCGCCTAGCCAGGGAAAGGCAGGACTCACCACCTGCGTCCCGTCCTTGTATCCGAATATCTGCCGGTACCGTCCTTCGCTTACACCATGCGCCTCGTCCATGCCGATGTGGATGCGCTTCGAGCGGAGCGGGCCGGAGATGGAGCGGATCATCTGCGAGCGGGAGATCGGAGCGTCAGCCACTTTGACTCTCTCGCATACCCTCAGGTTGCTCGCACACTTCGCTCGCGAAGGGGATGAGCCGGGATAGCGAGAAGAAAGATAGCTGACCTTCTCGATGAAAGCGTAAGTCTCCTCGCTCTCGGCGAGCAGGACCTCCGCCGTATCGCGCAGGTGTCCGTATTTCGGCCATTGGAGCATTTGACCGCTGCGACGGTAAGGCGTCGCCGGTGAGGATCAGCTTGCTTTCGCTAAGAAGCGAAACAGATGAATCGGAATTGACGAGGACTCACAGATGACCGAGCGTCTGGATGCAGGGGATGACCTCGATGCCGCTGCACGTCCACTCGACATCAGCTACCCGCACCCCCTAGGCGGCTCGAGGCCTTTGCGGGGCAGAGTCTTCGGAAGGATGGAACGCACAGCGTGAAAGCATAGTCGTCGATCTCGCGCAGCTCAGACTCGGTGTAGGGGCCGCGGAAGTAGCCTGTCAAAATGGATAGTCAGTTGCGCGTCGAGTTCGAGGCTATGTAGGCGAGCAAGCGAAGTGTACGCTTGCTCCGCAACAGCTGAGAAACGAGACGCACCGAAGAAGGGTTCGCCGGGGATCTGGTACGTATCCTCGCAGTAGAGCTGTGATGCCGCATCACCGTCAGCTCGTAAGCGAAGCGACGAAGACAGTCTTGCGCGCACCTGCAGCATGTTTGAGCCCATGAGAGCGAGATGCCGGAGGAGCGTCTTGACTCGCTCGACGCGGAGGACGCCGTTCCGCGAGCAGTCGATCATGACTCTGTAGGGAAACAAGTCGTCAGTAGAATGCCCAAACTGCGAGAAGACGCTTCCGTGCGCCCGCAGAGACGTTTGCGAAGATTCGCGTCGTCCTCGGTCCTTCCGCCCGACTCACCCAACAGTCTCGAACAAACACTCCTCTTCCCTTCTCAATTGCGCACCAACGTTCCCCGTCCACTTGATCTCGCCGCCCTTCGAACCGTTCGCTTCGGGCGCAGGAGTGCCGTCCGTGTCCATCGGGGTGTTTGCGCCTGATCCGGGGATGTCGGAGGCGGAAGGGAAGGATGAGGATGTAGGAGAGTGAGGAGAAAAGGTTGCGAGGCCACGGGAAATGCCGAGAATATGTCCAAGGGCACGGAAGGCTGCAAGTCGTTGGTCCGCCAGAGTCAGCTCGTCTCGCTCTCTCGTCGCGACGCAGCTGATAGCACGATGAGCAGATACACACCTTCGATAGGGCGATTGTAGGACACCTTGATGCTGAACTCTTCGCCGTCTGGCAAAGTCGTGAAGTCGTCGTGCGAACACTCAATCACCATCGCTCCTGGCCGCAAGTCGTCGCGCTTCTCGAAGCTGCGACGCAAACAGCACAGTCAGCTTGACTCCTGAAGCGAAAGGATGAGGGAACGCACCGGATTGTCCACACCCACGACCCTTGTCCCGACAGCTGTCCCGCACCCCCTTCAACGACTCTGACGTTCTCCCTGACCGCCTCCCTCGCAATCTCCCTCACTCCCTGCTGTACATCGTCCGGGAGCGCGTCCGAAGGGATGGCGAGGTGGATCCGGGGCAGAGTCGAGCGCGAGTTGCCTGGGATCGTGCGGGACGACGCCGTGCGGACTGGCACCGCTGGCCTGACCTGGATGGGCTCAGGGAGCGTCTGCGTGAGCGAGGCGAGCGGCGACGCCTGCGATGCCATGCTGGACTTAGCGGAATCAAGGCGACGTCGGCGCGGTTTACGAAAGTGGAGAAGAGAAGTGTACAGCCTCAAAGACAGGGGCGTAAAGAACACGTCACTACTCTCCAAAGTAGTCCCGCTCGAAATGTTCACGAGCGGCGCTTCTCTCCCTCATCCTCTTTGCTCTCGCACTCGTCTCGTCTTCTGGCTGGATCCTAGGCTCACAGACGTGCTCGTCTGGTCCCACTCAACGTGACTTGTGCGCTCTCGCCTGGTCCGCGGACTCGCCGAACAGATGCTGTCCTCCTGCTCAGCTCCTCTCTCCTCTCGACGGAATGCTCTGCTGTTCTTTCTCGCCTACTTGCTGGTTTGCGTTCTCCTTCCCGCTCTGACGATGTCGGGCCAGAGCAGCTTCGTGCGTCCCTGCCCCTCCTCCAGCTCCCCGGGTCTGACCTTCCCATTCCTCCTCGTCCTCCAGAATCGCGCAAAATTCGCGACGCAGTCATGGCAGGTCATATCGACCCTCGTCTCCCTGACACCTCTAGCGCCCATCCCATGCGCGATCTACGGCGGGCGGTGGTTGGCCATCATCGACTTGCTCCTCGTTGTGATCGGTTCGTCCCTTTCGACAGCTGGCTACATTCGAGCTAACCCCAACTTCCTGTTGACACAGCCATCATGGGTATCCGCTCGAGCTACATCGACTTCAACGTCGCCAATGCCTCGCTCAACTCGATCAAAGCTTCGCTGGCCAACATGAACACTCAGTTCTGGGTGTCGGTGACTGTGCCCTACTGTCTCTTCGTTGGATGTGAGCTCGACTGCACTGCTTGCTGAATTGGGGACGGCGAACTGACGATTCGGACCGGGCAGTTGCGGTTTGGATCATCTGGGATGTGAGCCCGCCTCTCCCCCTCCTCCTCTTCCAGTCGTCCTTACTAACCCTCCGTGACGCCCTCAGCGCAAACGCTGGAGTCGCAACATGTCCGGCGGCGGCGGCGGCGGAGGGATGGGCGGCCCCTCTGGCGGCGTCGACGACCAGAGTATGATGGAGCTCGGCTCGTCACGCCAGCGTAGCTTCGCGAGGTCCGATCGAGCTGCGTTGCTTGGAAATGAGGAGAGGAGTGTTGGGAAAGAGGAGGATGCGTGGGAGAGGGAGGTCGAGAAGAGGCGGAAGATGGCCGCGAGGAGGATGGTGAGTTCTCTTCTCCGCCTGCTTGTCGAACGAGCGCACTAATGCCTCTTGCGAGCAACAGCGCAAAGCAGCGCAGCGTGTGTAGAATTCGCCGTTTCCCTTTTCCTGGATCTCGCATACACGCTCGTTTCACTCAGCAACCTTCTCCTGTTTTATCCGATCGCCTTTCGCGAAGGCTTCTATTGCGTAACGTTGCTCGTGTCGAGCTACGGAGGTAGAGTGTGGGAGAGAGAGAGAGAGAGTGGGGTGGGTGACTGCGAGCGAATGCAAGGGACCGAGAGAGATGGTGGTACATGGTGACTTGGACGGGCGTGGCCGCTCTTTTGGGACGTCGAGGGATGGGTATAGTGCGATGGAGGAAGAGGAGACGGATTAGGCGGCGCGACGAGCCATCTGCGGAGAGAAGCGGTCAGCGTGACGACCAGGAAAAACGGGACGAACGCAACGCACGTCAATGACCTTCCATCCGCCGGTCTCCTCATTGTCAAGCTCCTCCTCAACACGGGTAAGCACCGCAACGTATCCGACCTGCTGAATCTTGTTCTCGTCGCCGACCGTGACCTCGTTCGTCTTGATGTCGCGGTAAGCGAGCACTTCTTGCGTTCGCCACGCAACGACAAAGACGTGAACGTCGTTCTCGAGAATCTTGGCGGACATGATCTGCGAAACAACATACGTGAGTAGGCGAAGCGGATCAGGGGAGGGGAGGAACGCACGTCAACGTTGCGGATGTCGAGCACCCGAGACTCCGAGACGAGCGAGGGGCCAATAGAGCCTTGCAGGGTAGCAACAAGGACGTTGAAGGTCTGCGAGCGGGGGGAGAGTCAGCTTCGAGCGAGTCAAGCGGGAGAAAGCGCAACGTACCGCCTCGCTGCACCACTGCTTGAGGATGGGCTGGTCGGCGTTGACGTATGCGTCGACAAGCTCCGGCACGATGTACTCCCTCAGCTCCCTCAAGAAACTCTCTTGGGTGAACGACGGATCCATCTCCTTGACCCACTTGGTAACCTTTGCCGTCTCCGTCTCGTCGAACAATCGTCCGATCGTGCCCGTCACCGAGCGAGACATGACGATGAAGGGGTTGTCGGATTCGGCGTAGGTGTGAGACCAGGAGGCGAGAGCGTCGGCGAGAGGCTTGGGCAAGCGGGAGGGCGTGGAAGACTCGGCGTTGGCGGTTGCATGCAAGACGACCGACTCGCCGGCTCTGCGAGACCGCCGTCAGCATTGGTGTTGCCCGCTGACGGATGAATGATGCGCACTCAGGGTTCTCCTCGACCTTTACCTTCCTCGCCGCCATTCCAGCCTCCTTACTCCGCCCAATCTTGGCCAGCCGTGCCTCCCGCCTTCTCCGCCTGGCGTCACGGTCGATGTACCCGCCGTGCTGCATGTCGTTCGCTGCGTTGTCGAGAAGGTCGGTGATCTCGGCTGCGACGGCCTTGTACGCTTCTGTATCGCGGATCGGGGCGGAAGCGGTGTAGGCGGCTGATCCGACGGCGCGAGCAGACCGGGAGAGCTGCGAAGAACATTGTTAGCATTGAATGGAGAGGGACAGAACCGACGAATGCGCTCACCGTCCGGACGAGAGCAGTCTCCTCCATTCCCTTGAGGGCGGTGCTGACGGCGTCGTTGACGTTGTGGCCGGTCTTGCGCAGCTCGGCAGCAGCAGCGGCAAGTCGAGGGTTCTCCTTGATGCTCGACATCATCTGCGAGACAGCGGACGATATTAACCCTCCATCGTGCACTTGCCGAGAGGGAGACGAGGAGAACGCACCCTCGCCCGCTCGTACATCGCCTTTGCGCGCTGCATCGCCTCGCTGTCCTGGACCTTGCTGACCTCTCCGCCGAGCTGCTTGACCGAGTCCTGCCACTCGCGGTTCTTGCGGAGCTCATCGCGGAAAACGTCGATGAACGCCTGGACGGGCGAGCGCCCTTCGACGGTCGTGTCCCGGTGCTCTTCCTTCTTCTTCTTGTCGTCCGCCTCGTCCTTCTTCTCCTCGCGCCGGAACGCTGTCGACGAGAAGGGGCGACCGGCCGAAGTCGAAGCGATGGGCCGCGCGGCGCGCAAGACGGCTGGTCGGGGCGCAGCGGTGCGCACTGCCTGCTGCAGGGTTCGCTGGGCAGCCTGCTTCATCCTGAATAGCACTGGAGGCGGTGTGGTGAGTGGCTGATGGCGACCCCCGGGGTTGTCCTCCTCGACATCTTGCTCGCCGCTACGACTCGCTTCTGGTGGCTCGAGCGGCTCGCAGAAAGTGTTCACAAGGCTTTTGTATTGACCTCGTGCAGCTCCCGCTCTCCCGCATCGTATGCTCGCGCCGGACCGTCCCTCCCGGAGTCAAGTCGCCTATTTATTGCGGACGGATTGTACTGCAGGCGGGGAGGGGCATTCGAGAAACACGAAGAAGCTACAGGCGCTTGCCGCGGAGCAGGCTCGCGCAGCTGGGAGACTTGCGGGACTCGCCTTGCGACGCTCTCCCCTTTAACGTCTCCTTCGTTCGATGCTACTCCGTTCGGTGACCAGCGTACAACGACCACGAGCCAGCTCGCTTAAGCTGACTAGCCTTGCGCGCACGGAGGCGGCCTTAGTCGCTACGCAGGAGTCCGCGACCGCTCTTCACTTCCTCTCGCTCTTCGGCTGCTGTTGCGCTCTTCGCCCGCCGAACTCTCCTTTGATATCCTTCACGCCCTACTGACGGAAGTTTCTGCAGGAGCGATCCCGCTACCTTGCAGACCATCCGTTTGATTCGGCCGAGGATGAAGACGGGTCGCTAGAGGGAAACGGTCGACCTTGCCTACACAGCGACACATCCTCCCCGCTGGCCGACGTCTGCCGCAAGCACTCGATACTCGGCGAGGTATGGGCGACACCGGATCTGCTAAGTGGGCGTGGACATGAGCTGGACAGCAAGTTGTCCTCATGCCTCGACTTCCCTCTTCCTCGACTCTCACCGCCCGCTTGCGGCGAGCGTCCCCGCAATGAAGAGCATGTGCAGATTGCGTCTACACCTGGCAAGCCTGAAAAGAGAGGTGCTTCCGCCGAGTTCGCCTTCACCGCCCGCTCTCGCAACTCTGTTGACCTTCGCTCTGTCACGCTTGATGCTCGCACGCCGCGCTACAACACTCTTCTCGACTCTCGCACGCTCTCCACGCACCGCCGTCCTCGCATCGACCACCGTCCTCGCCTCCGCTCTCCTCATCGCCAACCCTTCGATCCGCGCCAACCTGGGTTCTTTCCACTCATTCCCGCTCCAGATGGCTTCGAAGCAGTACCCAACGCACTTGACGGAGCAGGAATGGCGCATGAAGCTGTCGCCTGAGCAGTTCCGCGTGCGTCGTCGCTTCTCCTTCCCCCAGTTCATCCTCGAGGGTGGCAAGAAGCTGACATCACCCTCGCCTTTACCTCCGATCTCGCCGCCAATGCGCCCTGCGCACTTCATTTGACCTTGCGCCCCCTGCTGCGCATACAGATCTTGCGGGAGAAGGGCACCGAGATGGCAGGGACGGGCGAGTACGACAAGCATTACCCTGGCAAGGTGCGTGCGATAGATTTTGCCGTCCGCCTGTAATGTTTCTCTGACGCTGTACTTATGCGCAGGGCGTCTACGAATGCGCGGGCTGCGGTCAGCCGCTCTACACAGCCGACACCAAGTTCAAGTCCGGCTGCGGCTGTGCGTCTCTCCCTTTCCGCTGCTCTCTCACCTCACAAGCTCACTTGCGTCGTTCCGCAGGGCCCGCCTACTTCGACGCGATCCCAGGGGCCGTTGACGAGCACGTCGACCGTTCTTGGGGCATGGAGCGCATCGAGATCACCTGCAGCGGGTGCGGAGGCCACTTGGGCCATATCTTCAAGGGCGAGGGCTACGGTGCGTCGCTGCACTCACGACTCGACGAGGATCCGAGCTCAGTTGACCAGTTTGTCGGACGCAGATACTCCTACGGACGCCCGTCATTGTGTCAACAGCGTGTCGATCAAGTTCGACCTGAGCAAGGACATGAAGTACGAGGGCCCGACGAAGAAGGCGAAGGCTTGAGCCGGACAGCGTCGGGACGAGAAGGCAAGCTGGCAGGCAATCTTGTAGCATACGGTGACATTTGGAACGGATTTCTATGCACATACGACACAAGCGATGCGAAAGGAAAGCTACAGATGAAGACTACTGACGACCAAGGACCCAAGACAAGCGAGGACAAACCCAGGAAGGCCGACGTCTCCCTATTCGACGAAGCGGACGTCCTTCATCCCCCTGCCCTCCCTGAACCTCGCATGCGGCTTGTACCCCTGGGATCCCTCGGGGACGTTCTCGTTATTGCCGGGCTCGGAAGCGAGCTTGGCGGGCGCGGCGGACATGCGTTCGAGCACGGAGTAGTGGAAGTTGGGGTGGGACGGAAGGATGCGGCCGCGGCCGAAGTTGGGCCTGCAAAGGGAAGCGAAGAGTGAGCGTGTGAGGAAGAAGTAGACGCGGAGGGGTCCAGACGCACCAGAAGGAGACCTTCTTCTTGCCGTGAGCATCCGCCCGCTGCGCAACCTTGATCGTGGGCAGGATCTCGAGCAGCCACCAGAACGAAGTCATCGCCCTCGCGCTGATACGGGCGTAGAAGTCGGCGAGACGAGCGCCGAAGCTGAGCTTGTCCTTGACCTCTTCGGGCTTCTCCTCGATCGCGAAGGAGAGGTGGTCGGCGCGAGGAGCGAGAGCGTCGGCAGTCGACTGTGGCGAGGGACGCGCTGCGAGGTAGACGGTCGCAGCCATAAGCTCGTTCGCCTCGGGGTTGTTCTCCATTGTGCGGTCGAGGTAGGCGTCGAGGTCGGGGTACTTGTCGAGCGAGCGCAATGCCTCCCTTGCCTTGTCGACGAACGGACCGAAAATGGGCGACGTGCTGACGCTGTAGGTGTCAA
This sequence comes from Rhodotorula toruloides NP11, assembly GCF_000320785.1. NCBI lineage: Eukaryota > Fungi > Basidiomycota > Microbotryomycetes > Sporidiobolales > Sporidiobolaceae > Rhodotorula > Rhodotorula toruloides. The sequence goes on from NW_015622963.1 coordinate 57,281, forward strand.
GCTCGAAGCCGGCCTCGACAGCTTCGCGAACCATCCACTTGAGCGAGAGGTGCGAGAGAGCGGGCGAGTGATCTCCGTCGTAGGGGAACTCGCCGCCGCCGACGTTCGAGTGCGCACCGGCAAAGTAGACCTCCTTGACGGTTGTGACCGGTCGTTCGTCTCCGCCGTGACCGTGCCCAGGCTGCGCGTCAGCAGAGTGGTCGCGGTCCGCTTGCGCCGCAGGGCCGATCCAGTGCTGAGGGGTATAGCGGGCGCGGCGTTCGTCGAGGGCAAAAGCCTGGCGGAAGTGGTGGATCCAGGAGGAGCCGGAAGCGAAGGGAAGTGTACGCGGGATGATGCTGCCGACGGACGAGACGGTGTCCTGCGCAAGTGGTCGAGGTCAGAGCAAGACGAGGTAGAGCGTCAGGAGCGACTCACCCAGACGCCGACAAAGTGGACCTCGATCTCGCGGGAGAACGTACGCTTGAAGCCCTGCGCGACCGTCTCCTTCTGCTCGCCAGACTGGAAGAGAATTGTCTCCGTCTTGCGCTTGTAGATCGAGAAGGCAAGCGGAATTGTCTCCTCATTGCCGGCAGGAAGCAGTCCGACGGCCTCGAGCATGCCAGCGAGGGCGCGGGCGGTGAAGGCGCCGCGGGAGAAACCGAAGAGGAAGACCTCGTCTCCGGGCTGGTAGTCTGCGGTTAAGCGGCACAGTTAGAGGAGTTGATGTTCATTCTCCATTGAGCCGAAATGTTGCAGAGCGGAGGGACGGGGGAGGAAGAGGAAGAGGAGAAGGAGGCCGGAACTCACGCTGCGGGAAGAATGGTCAGTTCTCCGCCTGAAGCGAGTGAAACGACAGCTAAACGTACGTCCATGAGGAACTTGTAGCCCTTGCAGATGTGGTCTCCGAGCGAGTACGCGATTCCCTCGTCGATAATCTGCGAGACCTTCTGGTAGATCTTGCTCGGCATCCATCCGGCCTCATGCGTCGCGATCGTCTCTCCCACGCCGGCCTGGTAGTAGAGGAGGGCTTTGGTCGGGTCTTCGTTCGCGAGGGAGAAGAGAATGGGGAGGTTGGTGATGTTCGAGCCGAACGAGTTGCCCGTTCCGTCCAGGAAGAGGCAGATTCGGCGGCGGGACACGCGCTTCGACCCAGGAGCACAGCGGATGTAGGATGGGGCCGTCTCGAGCGGCGGCGGAGGCGTAGGGAAGGACATCTTGGAAGTTGAGCGACGAGCTTGCGGAAGGTGCGCGGAGGGTGGTGGACGAGCTATGATGGTGCGGCGAGCGTGCGCGACGCTTCTGAGCATGCAAAGAGAGCGAACGAAGCCAACAGCTGAACCGCAGGAGGTCAAGAGCGGGCGTACGGGAGCGCCAACCTTGTCGACGAAAATCCGAACCAACGGGAACGGCGCGTGATCGTTGGTCAAGAGCGTGCCAGTGGCAGCTGACAAGGCTGGGCGACAGGAAAGACGGTCCTTGGAATGCGCGAAGGGGTTCCGGAGTGAGGAAGAGTGAAGTACGAGGGAGAGGGAGGAGTTGCGGACGGAAAGACGAACACTGCCTGTTGTGATCGTGCATGACAGTGATACAGTGTGCATTGCTCCTGCACGATGACCCCAATCTAGCCACGATGCCGCCCTTGGTCATCGTCGACCCGCTCCGCCCCGGTCGCCTTCTCGAACTCGCCAAAGTCGTCGTCCTCCTCCCCTGGCTTGCCCACCGAGCTCCTCACGCTAGGCGCATACCGTCCCAACCCATCAACATCATCCATCTCGAGCTCCTCTGCCCCGCGCTGGCTCGTCCGCTCGCTTGCCAGCACCGAGTCCCCATCGTCGAGCCGCTCAACGCCGGCTTGTTTCCGCCGCGCAGCCTGCGACAGCTCAATATCGGGCGTCGAAGCCGGTGCGGACGTCGCAGCGTCGGCTGGCAACCCGCCGAACAGCTTCGCCCACCAGCCTTGTCCCTTGCGCAGGACAGGCGGTTCGGCTTCGGGCACGGCACCAGCCTCGACATCTCCGCTTGCACCGGTGTACGCGCGCGCGAATCCAGGCTTCGTAGGCGAGTCGAGGGCTGAGGAGTCTGGAGCGGCGGGGTCGTCGAACGGGTTGCGACCGTGAACAGGCGAGGCGGTCGAGCCTGATCGTGCGGGTCGAGTGCGCTTCGGCTGCTTCTTCATGCTGAGCATGACGACGCCGGCGATGAGAATCGCGATCGAGACCCAAATGAGCAGGAAGATCGAGAGGCGGTAGGTTTTCGTCTGGTCGAGGTAGACGAGGGTGTTGAGGAACGCCGAAACGGTGTAGGTTGCAAACATGACGGGGATGACGAAGGTCGAGTCGTAGGCTTTGAGGGCGAGGTTGAGGGCGTAGACTTGGGTGATTGCGCAGACGACGAGAAGGATCACGATGAGCCAAGTGAGGGGCGAGGAGAACTGGTTTGGCTCGTTCGGGTCGCTGTGCTGGATCGCACTTGTGACGAGCTGTGCAATAGGCGTGTCAGTATGCGGTTCAAGCCAGTGTGAGAGGCGAACGCACCTTGACGCCGCTCTTGGCGAGGATGAGCGTCTGACCCGACAACAGCCCGCTGGTGACGGCCCAACAAAACGCCGACAGCTGCCTGATGCTCGCATCCGGCCTCGGCTCGCTCCACCTCTGCACCGCACGCTTGACGACCTTCCTCGCCCTTCCCTGGGCCTTGTGCCATCCGTCTCGCCAGCTCTTCACGCGTCCGACCCATCCTTCCCCTTCGTATGGGTTCGCAACTCGACGCCCGCCTCCACCGCCGACCATCGCATCCAAGTCTGCATCCCGGTCTGCGTCTCCTCGCTCGTCCAGTACGCGCGACTGGCACACCTCGAACACGATGCGGCTCAACCACCACAACGCGATCGTCGCCACCTCGAGCATGACGAGGTACGCGATCCAGTCGCTTCGACCCCAAATCTCCTTGAGCAACGAGAGGGAGAGATTGGACTCGGCGTCTATGGCGGGCGTCTCTTTGCGGATGTTGGAGAAGACAACGACCCCGACGACGCCGAGGATGATGACGACGGTTCCGAGGATGTCGAGGCGCGTGACGGGTGTCGAGACGAGGAGATAGGCAAAGATGAAGTTGAAAATGAGCGAGGTCGAGCCTAGGGGTGCGACGTACTCCGCGCGGAGGTATTCGAGGGCGAGGGTTGAACCGACGACTTGCGAGGCGATGTAGAGCCCTAGCCCTAGCAGCCAGTAGATGCGAAGGAAGTCCGGTCTGCGCTGAGAGGGAGGAAGCGCTTCTTGCCGCGTATAGTCGAGCTTGGTGATGTTCAGTCCAAGGGCGTTGGTGAGACTCGCGGCGAGGGTGATGAACAGGCCGATCACAAAGTCGGTCGCGCTGTGGGCGGAGCAAGAGTCGATCGATTGCGTAGGGTCGGGGCGAGGAGGAGGAAGAGAGGCTCGGGTCAGCGTCGTTCAGCAAGCTAGTCTGGGTGACGCTCGCGCACCTGTACGTCCTGGGCGTATACAGATCCGCCTCATTCTGCATCCTCTGTCTTCGACCGGGTGTCGTCAAGGAGATGAGGCGGTGCGAGGTGGTTGTTGAGGGCGCAGGGGGCGTGAAGCGGTGGGAAGAAGCTCGGTACAGAAACAAAGCAGCTCGAATAGCTCAGCGGGACCGTTAGCGAGGGTCCGGATCGACAGCGGTGAGACGGTCTTGGGTCGAAGAGGGTCGAGCGAATAGGTGCAAATGGCTGTCACTCGCGCTTTCGTTCGTTCAAGGCGTTCACGTCCTTCGCTGGTCTGTCAAAGCCCAGGAGAGACTCGACCGAGGCTGATGCGCGACGTTGCAGCGGTCTACTCGGGTCGTGCTTCGCGCGAAAGAGCCCAGCACGCGGTGGTCCTGCTCTCCTGTCGCAAGACTAGCACGACGACAGCACCACAGCATGCGTCCACCAGTCGAAACGTCGAAGACGAGACGAGGAGAGCGGCGGCGAGAGAGAAGGACGTGCTGGAAGGAAGCGCTGACCCACGCTGACCCAGCGCTGGAGAAATCAGCTTTCGCTAGAAAGCGCGAAGTGGAGCATCATGCGGTTGCTGTAGTTGACGCGGGAGCAGCAGACAGTCGTCCGTCGCTCCGCAGTAAGAAGCGATTCTGGCAAGCTGGAGGAGAGCGCGAGGCGACGAGGGGCCCCTGGCGAAGCGAAGTGGAGACGGAAGCCAGTCCGGGCAGGTACACCAGACCCAATGAACCCAGATCGGGCCCTGCTCGCCGTCAATGAGCTGTTCCGTGAGGGCAACAGGCTGCCAGAGATGCCGACTCGCTTCGGGCGCCGTCCACGGGGCACAAAGGGGCGCGCCGCTCGTTTGGAGTACCACCACACCCTTAAGCATATCCCCTGCGCGCATCCCACCCGCCCTTGTTACCTGCAGCGAGCGTAATGGTCCAGTTGACGAGCGGGAGGAGCGGGTGCCGGGCGCGACGAAGAGGACACCTGGCGCGGCGGGAGCAAGACGGGCGGGTAGCTGTGTGTATGAACAGTAGAGTAAGCCGTCGACAGCCAGCCTTGAGCGATGTGTTCGAGCGTGCGAGCGGGTTGTGGGTGCGAGAGCGAGTGGCCGTCGTCGAGCTCTGTCGCCTTGGTCTCCGCTTCTCGTGTCGGATTGCTCGCCAAGTCTAGCCGCCATGCCGTCCACCCGTGAGCACACACGCACTACCACACTCGCGCACACACGCACGCTGACACACCCGCGCTCGTCCCGTCTCGCCCGCCCGCCTCGTCGCAAACCCTGCACCCGCTCACCACCCACGCCCGTCCTCACGCTCTGGACGCCTTCTGACCGCCTTGCTGAACCCTCGACACCCTCAACGACTACTCCGAACGGCCACCCGATCCCGCCGTGCCTTCGTCGTCGCATACCGACCCCCTTCACCTCCTCGCTTTTCCCGACTCGCCCTCGCCTCCCTCGCTCTCGTCCCGTTCGACCGTGTGAATCGACATGACGGATTCAGGTCTCTACGCCAAGGGCCGCGTCACTGGCTTCCAGCGCGCCAAGAGGAACCAGCGGACCAACACCTCGCTCGTCCAGGTCGAGGGCGTTGCTGACGCCAAGGAGGCCCAGTGGTACCTCGGCAAGGTGAGGCGCACGTTGCTGTTGCGCTTTGAGTGGAGCCTTGGGCTGGATGGGGGCTGGAAGAGGCGATGCGAGGTCGTGAGGATGCTGGGGAGGCGACCGAGCGGTGCTGGAGGTTGGCGCGCGCGATGCTGTCGGGCTGTGTGCTGCGAGGTGGATGGATTGCCGCAGGAACGGGCATCCGCGAAACAGGCGGCCAGCAGGGAGGATGACGGGCACTCCAGCAGCTGAGCACCTCCCGACTCTCCGAACCGTCCATGCTGACCCTCGCTCTCGCCCCGTGATCCAGCGCGTCGCCTACGTCTACACGGCGCAGAAGGCGATCGGCGGCTCCAAGGTCCGCATCATCTGGGGCAAGGTCACCCGCCCCCACGGCAAGTCGGGTATGGTTCGCGCCAAGTTCCGCCAGAACCTCCCGCCCAAGGCCTTCGGCCACTCGGTCCGCATCGTGAGTTGCTGCGCTTGTTCGTGACAGCCGAATCGGGCGAGCTGACTCGTGTCTTTCTCCCGCAGATGCTCTACCCCTCGAACAGTTCGTCTCCCTCACCCTCGCTTCCTCTCGCTACGAAGCTGACCACCCCCTTCTCGCAGTCTAAGCGATCTTCGACCTCTAGCAGCACGACATTTCCCCCGGATTCCGAGCAAGTTGTCACCGATTAACCGCACCCTCCCTTCCTCTTCCTTTCTCGACACCAATTCCCTCGACCTCCCCTCCTTCCTCTCTACTTCGACCCAGGATGCAAAGGGAGGATTTCGTTGTTCTCTCTCGGCGTTGTTGAGTGGCGGTGGAATCATGAGAGTGTTTGGGCGACCTCCCTCTTGTGGGGGGTCGAGGATGAACAACTGGCTTCCCCGTGCGCGAGAGACGGAGAGATACCTTCCTGGCAAGCGAAGGAGGATTCGCAGAGGACGGCTTGACGTATTTGCTTGCCAGGAAGTCGCCTTGCGTGCCTTCGAGCGCCTCGTCCTTCGTCGCCTGCCGCATCTCTCACAATAAGTCACTCTCGCTGGACTCGAACAACTGGAAGAGGAGAAACCCCGCGCAAGCGCCGTAGACAATTACAAGCTAATGACCGCAAGCGTCTCGCCTGTAACGCCTACAACACACTGCCTCGGGGAATCCCCCGTCTTTTGGCCCGTTGCGAACAGAGGATGTCCAAGTCTCGTTGGAAGAGACTATCTACTCGTCGGTCTCGACGACGGTCGTGTTGAGGCCCTGCGCGGATTGCAAGCATGTCAGTCTCGTCGTCCTCATCAGCGTCACTAACGGTCGTGTTCGAACCCACCTTGAAGTTGGTGGTGGGGACAACCGAGACGAGGGTGTAGAGCTTCTCGTCCTCCTTGGCGCTCTCGTCGTCGTTGCGCTTGCGGTGGAGGCGGACGCGGAGGCGGTGGGGGACGTTCTTGATGCCCTTGTCCCAGATGGCGGCGTTGACCGACGGCTCGAGGAGGACCTTCTTGGTGCCCATGGCCTTCTGGGCAAAGGTGCGGACGGCCTTGACCGCCGAGGGAGCGCGCTGTGGTCCCGGATAGTACGGTACGAGGGGAAAGAACGGGGAAGGAGAAGGGAAAGGGGATTCGTCGGAGCTCAGTAACGATGCTCCGACCTCTCGTGCCCTCCAGTTTCCTGGATTTCTTGTGGGATCACGGAACGCTTAAAGCGGGGACGAGGGGAGCGAGACCTACGTGCTTGAAGCCCTTGCCGTGGACCTTGGTGTGGAGGTGGATGGTGTACTCCCTCGCGACGACGTCGGTGAGGGCGGAGCGGGTCTTGCGCTCGGTGTTGGACTGTCCACGGGCCATTGCGACGGCTGTACGCACGGACGAACGAGAGGTGAGCGAGCCTGATCCCCCTCCCAAGTCTCCCTGCGCTAGGACAGCCGCCGTCCCGCCTCGCCCGTCCGCATCCCAGCCAGCCCGCATCCGCTCCAGTGTTCATCCAATCCGCAAGTTACAACCAGTCCCACCAAGCTCATCCCATCGTGCGAGGGGTGTCGAACGAGCGAGCGAGGTCGGCACTTGGTGCAAACCCTGCGGTGATGGAGCAGCGGCGCGACAACACAGCGGGCGGGCACCGGCGTGTCGTAGCGAGCAGAGCAGCAGGCGTATGAGCTGACTGGCCCACTCACAGTGAGGAACGGGGGTGAAGTTCGCTAGGGAAAGACAGAAGGCTGCGAGCCGCCCGTGGTCCTCGAGCTAATCGAGGCGTGTAATCAGTTTGTATTCAGCATTACAAAGTTGCGAGACTACAACCGGGGTATTCAGTTGGAATACAACTCGCTTTTGTATTCATCAAGTCACTCGCCTCTCGCCGCTTCTCACCTCGCTGCAGCTTGCGTGTGCTTGTGCTCCCGCTGCGATGGAGCCAGTCTCGCCACAGGCCAACCAGGGACTCGACGACGGCCCGCCCGTCCCCGCCGCCTTCATCCCGTCCCACACCGCGCCCGAGAACGACGGCGCACTCGGCCAGACGCTGTCGGAGATTGAGGCGCACGCGGACGAGAACGACGTCAAAGACGAGGAGGGCGAGCCGGCGGACGACCAGCCCGAGGAGGTCGGCAAGGATCCGGAGCAGGACCTTGATGAGGAGGAGGAGGGTAGCGAGAACAAGGACGAGGCCAAGGGGGAGGCAGAGGACGACGAGGACGACGAAGAGGTACGTCCAGAGTGCTTTCAGGGCCGGGAAGAGCCCTGCTGACACGACGCCACGCCCGCAGGACGACGATGAAGATGAGGACGAGGACGATGACCGTCCTCGCAAGAAGCGGGTGCGTCCGGGCTTTCTGGGACTCGCTAGCAGTCTCTCTTGAGCTGACTGAACGCCCCCGGCCACTGCAGAGACGCAGGCGCGGCGGGAACCAGTTCCTCGATATCGAGGCCGACGTCGACGAGGACGAGGACGAGGAAGAGGAGGAAGGAGAGGAGGGATTCGTCGCCAATGGTGAGCTACTAGATTTCGAGAGTCCGAACGGTGCGCGCTGACCCGCCGCCTGCACCCAGACAACTTCATCGTCGAACGCCGCGAACCCCGCCGCGAGGCCGACGGCGGCCTGCCTGCAGGGGAGGACGAGGGAGACGATGGAGGCGGAGACTTTGACGGCGACGCGTCGCACAGGCGGTTGGACCGCAGGCGGATGGCGCAGCGCGACAGGGAGGCGGCCGAACTTGCAGAGGCGCTCGACGCGAGGTACAAGCGGAACAAGTACAGCACGTCGGGCGCGGAGGACTGGGCACCGAAGGCGTTGTTGATGCCGAGTGTGAACGACCCGTCCATCTGGGGCATCAAGTGCAAGGTGCGCTTCATCGTCGAGTTTCGCTCCTCCACCAGCTCACCCTCTCCCCGCAGATTGGACGCGAGCGCGACCTCATCCTCTCCATCTCTCGCAAAGCTGCCGCCCTCGCCGCTTCGGACGGCGCGCCCATGCAGATCATCTCGGCCTTCCAGCGCGACTCGCTCAAGGGCTACATCTACGTCGAGGCTCGCTCCGAAGCTCACGTCCGCAACGCCGTCCACGGCCTCATCGGCTTGTACATCAACGGGCCAAACGGAATCTTCCTTGTCGACATCGAGGAGATGCCCGACCTGCTCAAAACGAAGCAGAAGAAGGTCGACCTCCAGGCGGGCGGATGGGTCCGCTTCAAGCGCGGCAAGTACTCGGGTGACCTCGCGCAGGTCATTGCGCCGTCCGAGAACGGAGACGAGATCGCCGTCAAGTTCATCCCTCGCATCGACCTGACGCCGAAGGACGAGGCGCTGCAGACGGGCTCGGACGGCAAGAAGCGCAAGAAGGGCTCGTCCATGCCCATCGCCTTCCGCCCGCCCCAACGCCTCTTCAACGCCGACGAGATCAGCAAAATCTACGGCGCCAAGGAGGTCACGCGGCGCGGTGGAGGGTTGTGCATCTTCCGCGGCGACGACTACGTGAATGGCTTCTGCGAGAAGGACATCCGCCTTTCGGCCCTCACCACCGAGAACGTCCAGCCTACGATCGACGAGCTCACGCGGTTCCAGGGCGATGCGGCGAACGGCGCCGCGGGGGCGGACGGCTCGCTCGACTTGACGCAGATCGCCGACGCGACTCGCACGCTGTCGAAGACGATCCTCCAGCCTGGTGACCATGTCGACATCTTCGAGGGCGACCAGAAGGGCGTTTACGGTACCATCGAGTCGATCCTCGGCGAGTCGGTTGTCGTCGTCCCGCACGCCGACCTCCAGCTCGAGGGCACCAAGATCGAGATCCCCGCTCGCAGCGTCCGCAAGCGCTTCAGCCCCGGTGACCACGTCAAGGTCATGCAGGGCGCGAACGCGGACGAGACGGGTCTGGTCGTCAAGGTCGAGGGCGACGTTGTCACCTTCCTCTCGGATCTCTCGTCGTCCGAAGTCTCCGTCTTTGCCAAGGACGTTCGCGAAGCGGCCGAAGTCGGGTCGGGCGTCAATGTCATTGCCGGCTACGAGCTGCACGACCTTGTCCAGCTCGACCCGCAGACGGCCGGTGTCATCATCAAGATGGAGCGCGACCAGTTCCGCATCCTCGACCAGACGGGCTCGGTTCGTGCGCTCAGGCCGAGCCAGATCAGCGGAAAGGTCGACTCGAGGCACACCGTTGCGACTGACAAAGAGGGCTACGACATCAAGGCCGGCGAGGTCATGAAGGAGACGCTTCCGGTGCGCTTCCTCCCCTTGGTTTTTCTGTTTGCGAATGCTCGTCTGACGCATAGTCTCGCAGAACAACCCTACGAACAGCCGTCGCGGCAAGGTCCTGCACGTCTACCGCTCGCTCTACGCCTTCCTTCACTCTCGCGACGTTCCCGAGAACGGCGGTGTCTTCGTCGCCTACTCCCGCAACCTCGAGTCGACTGCGCCTCGACCAAACAAGCCCAAGATCGGCACCGGGTTCGGCGGCGGGATCGGCAGCGGCATGAACCCTGAGCGCGCGGCGATGTTGGGCATCAACGGAGCGCCTCAGCAGCAGCCGCAGGTCGCGACGGGTGTCAGCTTCCGCCCCGACGGTCGCATCAACCGCCGTGTCGCTGTTACCAAGGGAACCTACAAGGGCAACGCAGGCATCATCAAGGATGTGACGGGCAACCAGGCTCGCGTCGAGCTGCATTCATCGAACAAGGTCATCACGGTCGACCTCGGCAAGCTCAAGGAGCAGAAGGACGATGGCACCCTCGTTGAGCTGGTCGAGTTTGCGGGACGCGGCGGCGGTGGTGGTGGGTACGGCGGCAGGAACGGCTTCGGGAGGGAAGGCTCGTCGTTCTCGACGGCGTCGAATATGGCGCCGCTCGGCGGTGCTGGTTACGGCGGCGGCTACGGAGCTCGCGCGGGCTCGCAGGCGTCGAGCGGGTACGGCGGTGGAACGGGGATGTATTCGGGCGGCAAGACGCCTGCTCCTTACGCTGGTGGCAAGACGCCTGCGCCCCAGTATGGCGGCGCGACGCCCTTTGGTGGCGGTCTGACGCCCTTCGGCGCAGGCGGAGCGGGCGGCGTGACGCCTCATGGTGCTGGCGGCGGAGCCTTCGACCCCTCCGGCCGCACCCCTGCGTACGGCGGTGGCGTCTCAAGCGCTTGGAACGCCAGCTCTCGCACGCCCTTCATCCGCCCCGGAGGCGGCGCCAGCGACGCCTTTAACCCTTCCTCTCGGACGCCCTACCACCCCGGCGCAGCTCCCGCTCCCGGCGCCGGCACGACCCCCAATCCGTACGCCAACGCGGCTGGCTTTGATGGTGGCCGTACGCCCGATCCTCGTCGCCTGGCAGGCGGACGCACGCCTTACGGAGGAGGCAAGACGCCTGCGTACGGAGCGAGCGGTGGCCGCACACCTGCGTACGGCGCGCGGAACGGCTACGGCGCAGCGAGCGCGCCTACTCCCGCCGCGACTGGAGCGCCGACGCCTGCTGCGACAGCTGGAGGGTCAGGCTGGGACGACGACGAGTGGGGATCGGGCGGCGGCGCTGCGAGCGCACCAACTCCTGCGGCGCCCCGAGGCGGCGACTACATGGGCGCGCCGACGCCTGCAGCGGGCGCTCCTACGCCTGGAGCGTTCCTCGGTGCACCTACGCCTGGCTTCACCGGCGCACCGACTCCCGCTGCCTACCCCTCTGGCCCGACACCCGGTCCAAGCGGCTCGTACGGCGCTGCAGCTCAGACGCCCGGGAACGCCGATGGCTACCCGTACCAGACTCCTGGAGCGTACGCCGGTGCGGCGACGACTGCGGCTGAACCCATCGAAGAGCGCGAGATGCAGGGCGGCATTATCATTCCGCACCCAAGCGAGTGGGTCATTCCCGGCGTCAAGATCATTGTCAAGGCGAGCGGATTCCAGGGTGGCAGGTTGACGGGCCAGCACGGTGCGTTGCGTCGTTCTTTCCGCCCGCGAGCGTCTCGCTGACCCAGCTTCTCTCTCCGGCAGGCATCGTCAAGAGTTCGAGCTCGACGACGGTCACGTTCACGCTCGATCCGTACGGCGACTTGATCGAGGACTTCCCGATTGGCGACGTCGAGCCGATGCCACCGTACCAGCCCGACCAGCAGGTCCTCGGTGCGTTCACTCTTCGTCGCTTGACTGGATTGTACGGGCTGACACCGACTTCTCTCGCAGTCATCGCCGGCGACTACCGCGGCGAACGCGGCATCACCCGCTCGCAGGATGGGGAGGACTACTGGGTTGAGCGTCCGGGCGACAAGCGTGCGTCGAGCCTGCCCCTTCCTTCGCGCTGCGGGGCTGACCTCTTCCATCTCCGCGCAGCCTCGATGGTCGTCAACGTCGCCTACCTCGTCGAACTCGCATGAAACAGCAAAAGGGCGGAGGAACGCTTCTTTCTCGCATCGGTTGTGTGTGGTCTCGCTTGTACATTTCTGTTCACGCTCTCTCCCTCGCTTGTCGCACCTCGTGTCTGCTTTACCCCTCCATCATCACCATCGCTTGTGTAGGCTTGAATGGCACGATTGAATACGCAGTTCCCGGCAGCCTGGCGAGCCGAGAGGCGTTTCTCCTCCTCGTTCCCCGGTAGACTTACGCCGCTTCGCCAGGCCCCTTTCTCGCTATGTCACGACAGCCTCGCGCCCTGCACGATCCCTCGAGAACCCTGCGCGTCGAGTTGGTGTCCGCAGCTGATGAGAATCGAGAAGTCGACGAGGAGAGTATGCCCGGGGTTGGGATGAAGTCGAGGCAGTCCAGCAGAGCTTATAGGCCTCAGCATACTCAACTTCGGCCCTTCACAGCGCGCGCAAAGCGAGAGCTTGCGTCGTTCGTGCCGAAGGGGCAGCGTCATCGGAGCGATCCGTCCCTTTGACCTCTCCCGCTCACTCGCTCTCGCTTGCACACGCTCTCGACGCTCTCAGAGACTCTCTAGCACCTCGCCAACCCTACTCAAACCCCTCGCAACAACCCCCGTCTACTCCCATGTCGTACGCCTCTGTTCTCGCGAAGAACGCTCCCCCCGAAGAGCGCCAGGTCCACCCGGATCCCAGCCTCCTCACCAGGCCCGAAGACATCGAGCACAGCCGCCCCATCTCGCCCGGCGCGCCCGCAGACGACCTCGTCGCCGACAAAGTTCACAGTGCGCCCTTTTCACGCCCTTCCCTCCCTCACGATGAGCTGACGCTGTCTCGCATGCCCTGCAGTCGTCGACCGTGACGAGATCGAGAAGCTTCGCGAAGCTGTCGCTCACGCCGACGAGCCCTCCGCGACGACGGACGACCACTTTGCCGAGGCGCAGCAGCACCAGGCCGAGCGCGACCAGCAGCTCGAGCAGCAGCGCTTGAAGGCGCAGGCACAGGCAGAGCTCAAGCGGACGACTGACAAGGTCGAGGCTGTCAGCGAGAACGCTGAGGAGAAGGGCAAGGAGCTGTACGACGAGGCCAAGTCCAAGGGCAAGAAGCTCGAGAAGGAGGCCGAGGACAAGCTCGAGAAGGGCAAGAAGGAGGCTGGGAAGGCTTGGGAGCAGGGCAAGAAGGAGGCCAAGGAGTTTGCCGGCAAGGTCGAGCGCGAGGGCAAGAAGGATGTGCGTCTGCGTCGACTCCCGTCGATCTGTTTATCTCGCTGACCCTTTTACCCTCCACAGGCCGAGAAGCTGAAGCGCAAGGCGTCCGAGGTCGAGCGGGAGGGCCGCGCGCTCGCGAAGAAGTACCCCTACGCCGCGACTGGTCTCGTCGGCCTCAGTTCGTTCCTTTCTCCGCGACCTCCTTGGCATCCACTAACGAGTCGCGTTGCAGCCAACGCCCTCCTGATCGCCATCCCCGGATACCTCGCATGGAAGAACTGGGACCAGCCCCGCTGGGACCGCCGCATCGTCTCGATGGTCACCGTCGGACTCGGCTCGATCTTTGCCGCCGAGGGCGCACTGGGATGGTTCGAGTACGAGAAGGAGCACGGAAGGCGCTAGAGAACCCGTCTTTTCTTCCTGTCCATCTTTTCCGCAGTCGAGCAGTGCATCTGTAACATTACGTTTCTCTCGCTGTGCCCAGGCTTGAGAGGAGAGGCAGGGAAAGCGGTGGCATTCCTTGCATGCGAGATGCGGCTCGAGCGGTCTACGTGCCAAACTGCCCCGACTTGACCCACGCCTCGGGCAAGTCGCGCGCGACGTCGAACCAAGTCCGCTCGACGGCGACGAGCTCGCCCTGTCCGACAAAGTCGAACAAGACGAGAGGTTGGTACCGCCTCGTGACCCGGATGTCAAGCGGCTTCGGCTCGTCCTTCGTCGCGGCTGTCGCAGAGACAAGGTCATCGTCCTCCTCCCTTGCCCGCTTCCGGTCCATCTCGCGCCGCTCCGGCACGCCTTTCTTGTTCTTCCGCTTCGCCTGCCCGTTGACCTCGACCTTGGCATCTCCGCCCCGTCGCAAAGCCTCGATGTCGATCTTGGCGACCCAGTTCGCGCCCCAAACGACCGCGACGTTCGACTCAGCGTTGGCTGTCGCAGCGTTGCGGACTGCTGCTCGGCGACTGGGGTGGATGTGCTGCTGGTCGTCGCCGCCGTTTGCGATAGCGGATGTGTCCGTCCGCCGAGGCTCGAAGGCGATGCCGAGAACCGGCTCGCGGATGTCCATGAGGGTGTTGTATTTGCGGGACGAGAGCGGAAGACCCCAAGGGTGGAAGCGAAGAGAAGTGAGGCCGAAGAAGAGGAGGGCATTCGAAGGAAATGCGATGATGAGAGTCGGTTCGGAGATGGGCGAGGAAGGGGCAAAGCTGAGCCAAGTTGGGACGGCGGGAGGAGTAGGGAGGGTCGTGTGCAGCTTATGCGAGACGAGGTCGAAGATGCGGACTGTCCGGTCTGACTCGGCTGACGCGAGGAACCTGCTGTCGCCCGAAACGGCGAGGCAGACGATTGTCGAAGGAACGCGCTTCGCCGGGGGCGCATCGTCGATGTCGTCCTCGCTGTCGTCTTCCGTGTCACTCGCACCGTTCATAACGACGTCTTCTTCCGCCTTGCCACGGCCGTTGGGCAGCCCATTTGCCTTGGGCTTGCCCGCCGACGAGCTGCCTTCGCCAAAGACCGACACGACCTCGAAATCCTCGTCCTTGCCCTGCGGAAGCTCGACAACAGCAACCGCCGAGCCGAACGCTGACGAGAGGACGAGACGCTGCGAGTCCTTCGTGAAGGTCAAGCACGACGAGCCGGTACCGAGGGACGAATTGGGCAGGCCGGCGACAAGGGCGTCGTTGAAGGACTTTTGCCGACGCGGGACCAGTTCGCCACCTCGCCAGGACAGGCGGAACAGCTTGGTCTCGTAGAGGTCGGAAACCGCGAGCCACTTGCCATCGTGCGAGACGGCCGATGCGACGAGGTTGGTTTGCATCTGCAGGCGCGACAACGTCAGCAGTCATCCTGTTGCACAAAGAGAGCGAAACGCACCTTGAGCTCGAGCTCCGCGACCTTCTCGTACCCGGTCGTCCCGAGATCCTCTTCCTCCTCTTCCACCTCGCCATCCAATCCGAGCGCGAACTTCTTCCTCCCCCACCTCGCCTTCTTGAGCGGCGCAGCGTTCGCACCAAGACCGAGCGTACTGCCAGCCCTCTTCGGGTCCTCAAGCCGCCAGATCCCGACGCTCCTGTCTCGCCTGCAAACGAGCAGTCGAGGCGCATCGGGCGCGCCGGTGCCCGCTGCGACAGCGAATGGTCGTCCGCGTTGTGGGATGTATGCGGCGCGACGGTGAACAGTCGATTCGAATTCAATTGAGGGCACATCGGAGACGGGATTGGGGAGAGCGGCGCGCTTCTTGCTGGTTGCGGAGGTAGTAGACGCGGGAGAGACGGCGGTGAGAATGAGGGAGAGGTCGAGGCCGGCCGAAGTCATGATGGGAACGAGAGCCTTCTTCGGCTGAGCGGAAGGAGCGGGAGAGGGAAGCGGGAAAGAGTAGGGTGGGGAGATGACGATGGCGCGGACGTCGTGCGAGTGGAGTCGTCGGCCAGACGCCTGAATCCATCGACCGGCAGGTACGCCGTGCACGCGCGACGAGGCGACGGTAACGAGGCGGAACTCGACCGTCTTCTGGTCGACGCCGCTCGTGAAGATGGACGTGCCGTCCGAGCCGAGTGCGAGCGCGAGCACGTCCGCCTTGTGCGCGCGGAAGCTCTGCGTCTGCGTGCCCATCTTGCCGTCCCAGAACTTGACGTTGCCCATCGAGTCTCCGCTGACAACCGTACCGTCTTCGAGGATCGCAACGGTCCAGACGACCGTGTGCTCGCCCTTGAGCCGGTCGAGCGTCATGCGCAGGCTGCCACGCCAGACGCCGACGACAGAGCCCGATGTGGGAACGTCGAAGCGGCGGATGGTCGAGTTGGAGCAGCCGGCAACGATGTAGCTTTCGGAGGGCGTGACGAAGTGCGAGGGGAGAGACGAGCCCGAGGGCGACGACTCGCGCTCCTTGCCCTTCGATACGGGGTCGACGGGAGGTCCCCAAGCGAGCGAAAGGGCGCGGACCTTGCCGGGACCGCCAACCTCGATCTTCGAGACGAGCTCGAGCTCGCCATCAAGGATGTTGAGGATGCGGATGGTCGAGTCTTCGCATGCGATGGCGAGCGAGGACGACGAACGTGACGCGGCGACGGCGAAAATGGGAGGAAGAGTCGGCAAAGTCGACTATGAAAGGGAGAATCAGCGAGAGCCGAGTCCATTGTAGCGAGCCAACGCACCTTGACCATGCCCACTGCTCGCCCGCTGCCAGGGCCTCCCCATTCCCACTCGACGAGCTCGCTCCCGACGCCTCCAACACCAAACAACCGGACGCCCTCACGCTTCAACCTGCGAATCTCCTGCTCGGCGCCTTCGACGTCTCCCTCGTACAAGTCCAGGTCGTTCGATGAAAGCGTCGTCTGGTGTGTCCAGACGAGGTGAGAAAGGAGAGAAGTCGGCTTGCGCGAGTTGCGCTGCTTGGGAAGAGGGAAAGACGAAGGGAGAGTCTGTCGATGAAACGGTCGTCAGCTCGACTATCCAGGGAAGAAGTTGCGCTGGACGCACTCTCCACGACATCCAGCCCTGGTGACCACCCCACAGCATCAACTCGACGTCTCCATTCGCCCTGCCAATCGCAAGAACGCCCCTCTCGCCGCTGTTCGCTCCGAAGCCGAGTACGCCGGCGTCGAACGATTCCGGGGTGATCGCCAGCGCCGAGACGCCTGCAGGACTCCAATCAGGGAAGCGGCATCGGTGCACAGGCAGTCCCTTCCGTCGACGCGAGCTGGATCCATTGACGGCAGCGGCGGAGGAAGGCTGCGGCGACGCAGTGGACGGCGAGGGCTGGTCGAAAGACACGTCGTCTCCGTCAAGTTCGAGGTTCATAGCGAGCTAGCAAGCGACCCAGCCAGCGTGGTGGCTCTGTCGTGTGCGAGGCGAAGTCGAAGCCAGCAGCACCTGCGGCCACAGCTCGACGTCGACACTCTCTCGCTGGGCGGGTCAAACTTGTCGTAAACTTGCAGCAAAGCAGCTTCTGAGGGACTTGCAAGTCATCCGGACTCGAACGAACGAGCGAGGCAGCTTTCCGGACAACTTCCTCCTCGACAGTTCCTTGGACAGTTCCTTGCGGACCGGAACGCAGGTCCTCTATTCGCACGACAAGTGTCTGTACTGATGCTGCACTCACACCTTCGTGCCGCCCTGACTCTCGTCCCACATCCGCTTAAAGACGCCGTCCTTCTTCGCAAGCAGCTTGTCCGGCGAGTCGAGTTCGACGATCCGGCCGGCGTCAAGTACGAGGATGCGGTCGTAATCGATGACGGTGCGTCTGCGTGCGTGAAGCGATGAGCAGACACTTTGCTTCAAGCGAGAAGCGGGACTCACAGACGATGCGCAATCGTCAGGACCGCCGCATCTGTGAACTCCTCCCGGATAACCTGCTGCAGCTTCGTGTCGAGAGCGTGGTCGAGAGATGCCGATGACTCGTCGAGGATGACGATGCGCGAGTCGCGGAGGAGGCTGCTCGACAAGAGGCGAACGGGGAGTCAGTCAAGGGAAGCGGAGGAGCTGAGGTGTGGCACGCACGCTCGAGCTATCGCAATCAGCTGCCGCTGTCCCGCAGACCAGTTGGCGCCGCCCGCAGCGACCGCCGAATCCAACGAAATCGTCGATGGTGGCTTGGCTCGTCCTCCCTCACCCCCTTCCTCTGCCGCATCCTCGCCAACATCCGGATCGAGCAGATGCGCCCTCTTGAGCGCAGCGATGCACTCGGCATCGGTATGCTCGCCGAACGGGTCGAGGTTGTCGCGTAGGGTTCCTTCGAACAGGGTCGCTTCTTGAGGGACGAGCGTGATACGTTTGCGTAGCTCTTCGAGAGAGACGTGCGAGATGTCGAGCTGCGCAGTCTCGGCACGTCATTAGAAGCTCAGGAGTCCGCAAGAGACGACACGCACGCCGTCGACAACGATGGAGCCGCTTGCAGGGTTGGTGAAGCGAAGGAGCGACGTTGCAAGTGTGCTCTGTTTGTGAATTTGTCAGCGCGGTAACGCGAGCGGGAGAGAAGTCGCATGCGCACCTTGCCGGAACCGGTGCGCCCGACGACTATCCAGCCAGACGAAGCAAGATCAGCCCCAGCGTTACGAGGGAGGAAGAGCGCAGGACATACTACCGATCCGCTCGCCCGCCTTCACCGAAAACGACACGCCGTGCAGCACTGGCGGAAGGTTCGCGTCGTATCTGTGCGAAGGCTATGTCAGCGACGCATGTGAAGAGGAGATGTCAAGCTACGCACCGCATGACCAGATCCTTCACATCCAAGAGACTCGTCCGTCCGCTCGACGACGGCCAATTTGCAGGCGGCACGACACCTCCTTGCGGTTCCTGCGGTACCTCGAGATACTCCGTGATCCGCTCGAGGCTGTTCATAGAGAGGACGAGGCGACCGTATGCGCTGCAGAGAAAGTCGAGCGCCTGCAAGACGCTTTGGCTCGAGGTGATGGCGATGCCGGCGAGACCGGGCGAGATACGGAAGAAGGTGGCAAAGACGGCGGTCGCAAGAAGGCAGAAGGCCGACAGGAACTGCGTTCGAATGGACAGCCAGATCTGCGGACGGAGAAAGATCAGTGGCGGCCTACGCGATAGCTGCGACTGCTCAGACGCACATCGAGAGTTGCCGAGCAGTACCAGAAGGCCAGCGTCTCGTCGACAATGTTGCACAAGCGCGCTCGGTACTCCTTCTGCTTGCCAAACGCCCGTATTGTCGTGATGCCTCGCAAGGCTTCCGCGAAGGACGCGAAGAGGGGCGAGGCGGTGGTAGCCGCAATTCGGTTCACGTCGCGATTGACGAGAAGGTAGGAGCGGAAGATGGTCGAGTAGATGAGGGCGAAGATGAGCGACGTGCCGAGCGCGGCAGGGAGGACAACGGAAATCACGACGAGAGCTGCGATGAGGAACGCCATCTGTACGGCGAACTCGGCCTGCGGAGGAAGCCATCAGCTCCGCTTCTCGGCAGGAAGGACCGGGCGCTGCCTGACCATGGTGACCGCCAGACCATCGTCGACGACACCAATGTCCTGGGTGAAGCGGTTGACGATTGTGCCGAGAGGGACGAGGTCGAACCATCGAAGCGGGGCGTAGACGACTCGAGAGAGGAGCTGGTGAAAAAGCGAGCGAGAGGCGAGAAGGGAGGCGAGCGAGATGAAGACGGCGGTGAGGACGATCAGGATCGAGGTGCCGGCACCGACAAGGCCGTACAGCAGAAGGTAGTGATTCTTGTCGACCGTGCCGTTCTGCTGAGTCGCCGCTTCGCCCCATTCTGCAGGATACTGACGGGTCAGCTCGTGTGGCTTCCCATGCCGATATTGATGACCTACGGCGCAGCACGAACTGCTCGAGGAACGTAAAGACGGGTCGACCGACGACCGTGAGGAGCACGAGCGCCCATGCGGCGTAGCCCGACGAGCGAAGGTACCTGCAGGAGCGATCGCATCAGGCTGTACTTCGCGGACGACTAGACGACCACGTACGCCTTGTACATCTCGCTCTTCACCGCCCCGCTCGTCCAGCCCTCGGCCTTGCCGGCCGTCACCCGCTCCTTCTTCGCGTCGCCCTCCGTCTCCTCCGCAACTCCTGCCCCTTCGCCTTCGCCGTCAGGCAAGGTCTTTAGCTCCTCCTCGACGGCGTCGACGGCCTGCGTCTGTAGCGACTCGACCGGGCCCTGCGCGATGACCTTGCCATTCTCGAGCTGAACATGATAGGCGGCGAGCGGAAGGACGAGGTCGACGTGGTGGGTGACGAGTATGCAGGTGCGGCCGCGAATGAGCGGACTACCGAAGAGGTGGGTGAGGAGATGACGAGCGACATGCGCATCGACGGCCGCAAAGACGTCGTCGAGGAGGATGGCGGCAGTCGGAGCATAGATGGCTCGAGCGAGGGCGAGTCGAGCTTTCTGGCCGCCTACCGTCGCGCATGAACATCAGCGGAGGTTCGGCTGGAAATGGAGGACTCGGGACGAACCGCTTAGCGAGATGCCCCGCTCACCGACGAAAGTCCTGTCGCCGTCCGGTAGCACTTCGAGATCCTTTTCGAGCGCGCAAACTCGTACGACCGCTCGATACCGCTCTTCGTCAACCGGGTAACCGAAGAGGCTGTGAGGAAAGAGTCAGTTCGAGTCGTTGCAGGAGCCAGCATGAGCCAAAACTCACATGTTCTCCCGTACCGTCAACGACTCAAGCCATGGGTGCTGCGCCGCGTACGAGACCGCGGGAGGAAGGACGACTTTGCCCGACACGACTTTGAGCTCGCCAAGCAAGCCAAACAGGACTGCCGGCGACTCCGTCAGTCACGCATCCTTTGAAGGAGTTTTGGGAGACGCACGCGAGCTCTTGCCGGAACCAGTGGGTCCCGAGACGACCGTCAGCTGTCGCTGGGGAAAGTCGACGTCGAGGTCGATGAGGGCAGGTCTTCCGTCTTTGGCACCGGCGTATCTGAGAGTTGCCTGCTCCAGCTTAACGACGCCGGCAGCTGTCTCGTTCCCGTTCGACACTCGACAATCGACTTCATCCTCGGCAAAGAACGACTCCATGCGAGAGATCGAGACGCGGAGCTGGAGGATGCGGATGCCGAAGCCGGGAATTTGGTTGAGAGGGCCGCGGACGCTGCAATGGTGTGTTTCAGGTCAGCCTTTACAGCCATGATGGCACGGCGGAAAGCTCACAGCGAGAACAGCGACAGCGCGGTGAAGGCGACTGCGACCGTTAGCTCTTCGCCTTGCAGCTTGACGTACGACCAAAAGGCGAGTAGCGGAACGAGGAGCGACAACGACGCCCAGAGAAGCGTGTAGGCGTATCGGATAAACCAGTCCCTGACGAGCCAATCGAGCTCGACCTTGCGCTTCGCCTCGACTCGATGGATGAAAGCGGCCGACCAGCCGAACAGCTTGACGGTCCGGACGTCGTTGATGAGCTCTTGCAGGGCGGTTTGACGGGCGTCTCGTGCGGTCTGCCGCTCGCGAGCGACCTATTACAACCGAAAGTCAGCGCTGGGGACAAGTGTGTCCGCAAGACAGCTACTCGCCTTGACAGCGACCTTGCCGAGCCAGTAGTTGACTGTACGAGGGTCAGATCAGTCGCTTGTATCAGGCGCTGGCTGCTGAATGAGACGAACTGGGCACGCTGAGAGCGAGCAGAGAGAACCCGACGAGAGCGCTCCAGCCCATCAAGCTGCGGCCGGCGGAGTCAGTAACGTGCCTGCGATATGCATGAGCGTATCACTCACTTGTACAGGAAGACAAGGCCCAGCGCAATCTCGAGCGGTGCGCCGTATATGAGGTGCGAGTCACAGCCCATTCGCAGAACCCTGTTCACGTCCTCCGAGATCATCGTGATGACTTTTCCGACCGACGCCGCACCTGGTTCCGGCTCCTCGGCGCTTCCGTCCTCCGCCTTCTTCTCCTCCACTCCGGCCTTTTCGCGCCGCTTCAACGCCTTCTCAAACAGCGCAACCGTCAACTCGCTGCGCAACCGCATCCCGATGCGCCGCGCGTAGTGGAAGTGCCGCTGTTGGGCGAGGGTTTTCAGGAGTGCGGAAAGGAAGGCGAGGAAGGTGTAGAGGTAAGCCTTCTCTCGCGGCGTCCAAGGTGGCGAGTCGGGCGTCATGCTGGAAAGAAGGAGGGAGGAGAAGGTCGGTTCCGGCGCGGGAGAGCCGGTGTAGGCGAGCGTGAGGTTCTCGAGGATCTTTTGAATGAAGTACGGGCGGAGGTACTCCGAAGTCGAGGCGACCAGCTTGAGCGTCGCATCGATGGCAATGTCGCGGGCTGAGGCGCGGAGGAGCTTGCGCGTGAGCGTCTTACTGCGTAGCGAGGCGAATCGGCGGGAGAGGACCTCGGCTCGATTGTTCAGGCTGAGCGACCAGACGTCCTTTGGCCTGAGCGACCGCGCCCTGGCAATCTGCATGATGCCGCTCATCCAGGAGTAGGTGAAGGCGCCGAAGACGGTATTCGAGTCTTCAGGCGAGCGGGGTCGAGACGACTCGGATAGCTCCTTGCCGGCTTCGGCGCGCTCGGCTCGAATGGCGATGTCGAGAGGCGGAGAGAGGGTCATCTGAAAGATGGCGGAGATGAGGAAGCAAATGAGGACGAGATCGGGGAGGCGTTTGAGCTGTGCGAGCGCTGGGAGGTCGGCGGACGGGATCGTGCTGTACATGCGCAAGTCTTGTACGACCGCGAGAAGCGAGTTGAGAAGCAGGACGACGTAGAGCGAAAGCAGGGCGAGTGGCGCGGTTGCGGTCCGTCGCCAAAGTTGGCGGCAGAGTGCGTACGCCTGAACAGACGATGTCAACTCGCCGTACTGTGAAGAGTGCTACTGCGGCAACTCACCCATGCAACGCCATGCGCCACAAGCTGCAGTAGCTCCTGCTTCGGCGAAGATCGCCTGACTGCCGCAGCGAGGAGGATTGTCGCCCACCCGATAACTTCGAGGAGCGGTACGAGGGCCACCATGACAGGCGGTGGAGGCAGGACTGCTTCGGTGGTCGCCTCGAGAATCTCTACATCTTCCACACTTGATTGTCCGACGCCTTCCGCCTCCAAGATGTCCTCATCCTCGACCCATACGGCGAACAGAGGCTTCTGGCGAGGGCCGTACCCCTCGTCCTCGTCGAGCCGGATCCGCTTGGGTCTGTAGCGCTTCTTGAGCCGCTTCGCGACCTGTACGAGGAACAGCAGAGCGGCCCATGCGAGCGGGACCCAGGGAAAGAGGCGGATGAGGGTCGACGAGGAGAAGGGGGTCGACAGCTGCGAGGCGAGCGCCAGCTGCGCCGCAAAGCCGTGAGCGTGCGTCGTGTCTATCATCGTGACATGTCTACGCCCAGCCAGCGCCTTCTAGTGAGTAGCGAGTAGTTCGTTGACCGCCAACGCGCCAACCCTCGCCGAGTCCTCCTCGTCCGCATCCAATCCGCGACTCTCGCGCCACGCCTGTTCCAGTGCTGCTTCAGTGAGTCTGATGGACCGTTCGAAGTCTCTGGAGTCGAGCCGTCTGCCTTTGCGCGAGCCGGCGAGGCTCCTTCCTCCCCTCTCCTCCTCGAGTCGAGGGCGACCCCACACCAGGCGACAGCACAGGCTAACAGGCTCACTTTCACCCGCAGGACCTAGCAGCACATCTTACAGCTCCCCTCTCCCTGCCTCAGCTCCTCTCTCGGTCTCGTCATGCGTTCGTCCACTCTCATCAGTTCCCGACTTCCTCACTCCTCCTGGACTGACGCTCGTACACGCGTAGCCGTCTTCTCGTGGGTCGCCGGTTTCGGTGCGGTGGGCTTCATCACTCGGATGTACGCCCTCGGTATTCAGAAGCGTCCCCTCTTTGACAGTGCGTCCCCTTCGTCTTTCCGGCGGCTCGCTTTGGCTGGCTGCGATGACTGGGCGGTTGTGCAGGCAGTCATTAGAGAGTGGCGCAAGGATAGATGGGTGGAGATCGGCGCCTCTTGCTGACCACCTCGTCATCCTTCCGCTTCCTCTCCTCGCAGACCTCGGCGGTCACGCTCTCTCAACACTGGCTTGGGGCGGCTTCGGCTACTGGGCATACTACGCAAAGTGAGTCTGCCTTCCCCGCTTCCCAGGATCGAACGAAACTCCGCGGCGTGTCCGCTAGACCACCTCGCGCTTTTTACTGATCCCTCCTTCGATCCTACAGCGAGCGCAATGTCGCGCAGATCGAGCAGCGGAAGCAACAGATGGCGCGTATTCGGGCACGGGAGGAGTTGCCGTCGGGCGACAAGGCCGAGGCGGGTCACCACTAGAGGAGTGGGATCTGTCGGCGGGCGGTGGAGTTGGCTCGCATCTGTGTAACTCGGACGTTCTTCTTCTCTTTCGTGTTGTGGACAGGTGAGATTTCGGGCATGTATATCAAGAGACCAAGACTGCTACACAAGTTCACGCTTCGCTCCGCTTCGTCTTGGTCCCCCTTCCATGCTGCGCTTCCGCCGCTCGCACCTCTCCCACTGCTCCTCCTGCACAATTTACCGCACCCTCGACTGCACCGACGCCGGTCCAGGCGCAAGCGTATATCCCGCCGTCACTCCTCGCATCGCCTGTCCCGCCTCGCCCATCCCGTCATTCGCTCCGTCGACGTCCATCTGCACAACAAGCGAAGGACGACGCGATGGACCCGCGAAGGAAGCGAGGGGCGAAGGAGAAGGTGGCGTAGCGGGCGCGCCGTACGTTGCGCGAGGGACGGGGAGGCGGAGAGGGGAGAGCTGGGACGGGTGTGCGCGAGGTTGGCCGACGCCTGGACGCTCGGCGGAAGAAGGGGTCATGGTCATGGAGGGGACGACGGGGTTGGTGGGTGTGGGAGAAAAGAAGAGGCGGAGGGAGCTGGGATGGTGTTCGATAGCTGCTCTCGGAGGTCGGCTGCCAGAGTCAGCGATCCGGTATATGTTAGGTCGAGAAAATCGAACGCACCTGCGCTACCTCGCCTGCTCGAGTCCGTCCTGCCGCCCCGACTCCGCTCCATCCTCCTCTCGACCGCACGAAGCAATTCCTCGACCGCCTGATCCTCGCCCGGTCGTCCCTTTCCTCCCTTGCTCGTCAAAGAGAGCAGAGTCGAGTGGAGCAAGTCAAGCGGCAAGCGAATATGTGTCGGTGCGGGCGCAGGATTCGAGGCGGTGGCGAGCGGCAGCCAGGGGACGAGAAGGGCGTCGTCCGAGTTCGGTCCAGCATGTTCGACGTGCTGGGGAGGTCGCTGCGTCATCGCTGGAGTGTGGCTCGACGCAGCGCGCTGCCCAACGACGCGAGACTCCTCCTCAACCGCGCGCCTTCCTCCGTTCGTCCCAGCCCCTCCCGCCACCGCGCCAATCGTGCTCCGCTGCCCGCTCGTAGGAAAGTACATCTCCCTCCTGACACTCTCCGGCGGGAGCGAACCCCTCCTATCCTCCGGCAACGACGCACACCTCCTCTTCGTAGTACTCGTCGGAAACGCAAACTCGGGTGGTACGCTCGGCAAACTCGCCAAACGACGGTACGGGTGCGTCCGGCTCTCGTGAACGAGAGGTTCGCGAGGTAAGCGAGGACCAACGTAGGCTTCGATGCGGCTGTAAGGTGACGGAAGCGAGGTCGAGGCGAGTTGGCCGTTTCGAGGCGCCGGGACTGGGACGTTCGGGTGGTGCGAGGCTCGGAGGGCTTTCAGAAGAGGGGTTGAATACTGCAGAGGGTCGCGCGAGGGCGGTCCGGGGTCGTGAGCGGGTGGAGGGCGCCCGAGCGTTGAGGAGGCCGACGAGGCTGTCGGGTCTGGCGCGGGCTGAGCGTCGAGTAGTCCGAGGTCTCGCAGCGAGGGTAGCGTGAGTGTGCGAGTCGGCTGGACCATTGAGCGAGGCAGTCCGGCGTGGGAGGAAGATGACGAAGAGCAAGCGGCGAACAGGACGCTGCGAGGACGAGGGCCCAAGCGAGGCGAGCGGCCGCAGCTGTGGCATCGAGGCGGAGCAGACGGAGCGGGCAGGTCTCTCCTGTACTGCTCGACAATCCAGAGCAACAGCGACCAGCTGTGAAAGCGAGAGGCGACAAGGCCTGGTGAGCGAGCGAGGGAGACAGCCGCCTTCCTCGCTTTCGTCGCTCGGCTGGCGTCTCCAGGCCAGCAAGCACTCTCTCCGTTTGTATCCCGCCGATGGCCATCTCGGTAGAAGCGCACGGCGTCCCAGGTGCCGACAACATGCGATTGAGAAGGCCGCTCCCTACTCCCTCTTCTTGCCCAGCCCAAACACCCTCGCCAACCGCCCGTGCTTCTCCTTCCCTCCTCCCGCATCCTCCTCGATCCTTGACGTCGTAGAAGCAAGATCGAGGTTCCCATGACTCGATTTGCGGGCCTTGTGCTCTTTGCGCAACTTGTGCCCTCCTCCTCCACCGCCCGTGCTCGAAGAGGATACTTTGCGCCGCTCGTCTGGTCCTAGCACACCCCCGAACGGCGATGCAGGAAGTGCAAGCGAAGGCGTCGAGCGGCCGGGTGCAAAGTCCGATGACGAACGCGGCGAATCCAGCCCGTTCGCGGGTACTAGCGGCGGTCCCGAGACGCTCCTCTGTCCTGCTGGAGCAGAAGCGAGAAGCGCTTCGCCCGCGCCTGTGAGGGAAGGGTGGTGCGCGTGCGAACGGGACTTGCGGACGAGCTTGTTGTGCGCATGCGACGACGCGACGAGGTGCGGAAGCGGCGGGTGCGGAGGGGATGGGTGCTGCCTGAGCGGTGAGGTTGGCGGAACCGGAGGAGGAGAAGGCGAAGGCGGGTAGGGGGAGTTGGCGGAGAAGGCGTGTGGTGCAGGTGGATGAACCGGGACAGGCGCAGCGAGAGGGTAAGGTAGGCCGTGTCGGGCTTCTTCCTCCGCGTAGAGTACCTCCTGCTGGCCCGGTGGCTGCTGTCTCACGACGCCTGGCGCGACTCGACCTCCAGCAGGTGCCGGCGAAGCCGGCGTAGGCGTTGCCGTCTCGCCAGACTCGGAAACCGTCCCAGCTGCCGATCTCGCAGGCGACGGGCCAACAAGGATAGAAGGAGCTGCGCTCGTCGGCGTCGACTGCTGCGACCCGCCCGAGACGGATCGCTGGACGTGGCGGTAAGTGAGAGGCGAGAGACGTGGAGTCGAAGGTCGGCGGTTGGCTGTGAGCGCAGAGGAGGAGAGCGGAAAAGGCTGAGGAGACGTGGTGTTGTGGTATGCGGACGAAGGCGTGCGTGGGGTCGAAGGCGGTTCGCTGGTCGTGTCGATTGGTGGAAGAGGCGGTTGCGACGCGGGCGTCGAGGCCGGCGAGGTGGGAGCGCTGTCGAGCGGCGTAGGCGGAATCGGCGCGCCAACATGCGGTACGACTATTCCGTTCGCGTATGCGTACTGCTCGCCCAGTCCACCCGCTGACGGCGAAAACCGTCCCGTTGACGGCATCTCACCCTCCTCTCCCCCTCCATCTGGCCCAGTCGGAGGCACCGCAATCGACAGCGCTCCTTCGCGACTTTTCCGCTTCGACCGGATCGTCTGAGGCGAATTTTTCGACCTCCTCCGCTGCTCCCTCGACGCCCTCCTCGCATTCTTGACCTCCTCGCGATGTTGTCTCACGAGCTGCACCATACGCACATCAATACAAGAAGTTTCGAGTGATGGAGAGAACGACTCACGGAGTCAAAGTCTTTCTGCGTGCTGAAACTGTAGGCGTACTCGGCGGGTGAGAAACCCTCGTTGTTGCGGGGCTCTTCGTCGCAGTCGAAGTCGATCAGCAGCTTCATTACCTGCCGATTATATACTCATTCAGCTGGTCGCCGCGGAAGAAGCGATGGAAGGAGGAGACGCACGGGCAAGTGTCCCCAGGCGCACGCGTAGTGAAGAGGCGTGTTGCCGTTCAAGTCGGGCGCGTTGATGTCCGCGCCGTAGTCGAGGAGCATCTGCGGGCTCAGACCGATCAGCAAGACTGTAAGGGAAAGCAGAGCAATGCTTGCGGCACCTGAGCTGCTTCGACCTGTCCCTTCAGAGCAGCCGCATGCAACGGCGTCATCCCTTGCGAGTTGACCCAGTCGAGTACGAATCTGCGCGCACGACGAGAGTCAGCTGGAGAGAAAGACGAAGGACATATTGGTGGACTGGAACGCACGCGAAGCGCGAGAGATAGAGCTCGAGGATGTCGACGAAGCCGTTGGCCGCAGCGATGTGGAGGACGGTCTCGCCGAGTACGTCCTGTCCACACAAGTTCGTAAGCTCTCAGCTTGGGCTTGGAAGCATGCGAACTCACCCTCGAGACCTCGTCATGGTCGACTCCCTCTTCGAGGAGCCATTCGCACAGGTCCGCCCTGCCCTTGTGCGCCGCGAGATGCAAGCTCGTCTCCCTCGTCTGCGGATCCGTGTTCCTGTAGTCCCTGTTACCTGCGTCGTCTGTCGGCAGGCGGTCTGCGAGTCGCGTGAGAAAGGCGAGCGTCGTTCGAAGGGACGAGGCGGCGAGGGCGGTGCGGAAGCGTGTGCTGGGGTCGCGCCCGTTGACAAAGGCCATGCGTAGCAGTCCAGCCTATCCGACCATTGGCCTCACGAGGTGTGCCAGAGCGAGGCGGCGGAGGAAGGGCCAAGCGAGACCGAGGTGGTCGTGCTGGCTAATCTCCGCGGAGTCCGGCGGACGGTGGATGAAAACTCTCACGTGCTCTCAATTCCCGCAAGCGCGATCGAAGCAGAGATCTGACGTTGCCGTGCGACCCCTTCACACTCTAACTCCCTCGTCTTCCTGCTTGTGTGACTGGCTCGAAACGACTGCTGTCACTGCTGTAGAAGCCTCCGACGACGCACACGCCGATCTAGCGACGCACCAGCCTCGTTCTCCGCCGCCCAGCCTTCATTGCTCTCGATCCATCAAACAACCCTTCACACCTCGTCACCGCCCTCTGGCGACCTCGAACACTCCCCAGACGACTAGAAATGTCACTTGCACGACATGGTGACCCGCGAGAGCCCGTACCCGCCAGCGGGGACGGTCCAGCAACCTCCTGCCTCGTACGCGCCCCCTCAGATGTCGCAGGCTCCGAACTACGCCGGCAACGGAGGGTACGGAAACAGCAACGGGTACGGCGGGTACAGCGGAGGACAGCAGTACCAGCCGCCGGACCAGGCGGGCGGCGGATACGGATACGGAGGAGGGAACCAGGCGCAAGAGTATTACCAGCAGAGCCAGGGAGCGGGCGGACAGAAGCCCCCGCCTCAGGCTCCTCCGCCTCAGAATGGTGCCGGCATGGAAGGCAAGTTCGACGACGTCAAGCCCAAGTTCAACGATGTCATCTTCGCCCTCCTCTTCCTCGCCCAGCTGGGCGCCTTTATCGCCATCTCGGTCATCTCCCTCCGCGCCCTGCCCGCTAGCGAGGGCTCAGTCGGTCTCGGCCAGTCCGGCGGGACCGCCACGACACTCAACGCTTCGACGGCCTGGCTCCTCGCAATCATCTCCGGCACCGCACTCGTCCTCTCGATCCTCCTCCTCGTCCTCGTCCGCCTCTTCACCAAGATCATCCTCGAACTCTGCTTGCTCCTCGCAGTCGCGATGAGCATAGGCTATGCCGTCTACATGTGGGTGGAGCGATACTGGAGTGGCGCGATCATCTTCACCATCTTTGCGGTGATTTCGATCCTTGCGTACCCGGGAATGCGTCGCCGTATCCCATTCTCGTGCGTAGCGAGCCGTCCGTCTCAATCGCGTCGTCGGGATCGAGCTGACTCCTCCACTCGAGCAGGAAAGCCCTCCTCCTCTTCGTCATCCGCGTCGCCAAGTTCCATCCCTCAGTCTACGTCATCGCCCTCATCGGCACGACCCTCACAGCCGCCTACTCCGCCTACTGGGCCATCTCGGTCGTCGCGATCTACCAGAAGTGGTCGCCGAACGCTGAGGGAGCAAGCACGGGCGGAGGGACGCCGAGTTCCGGAGCTGTGATTGGGTTGATGGTGTTCGCGGTGTTTAACCTCTACTATACCACGCAGTTCTTGACGTGAGTCGACGGTTTCGGCATAGGTGAAGACTTGAGGACAACGCTGACCTTCCTTCGTCCCGGTTTGCAGCAACTTGTTCCTTACGGTGCGCCCGCTCCGGCCGATGCTTTTCCGAGTAAACGATGAAGCTGATGAGTACTCGCTGTGGGTGACTTGCGATACCGCAGACGGAGGCGGGCATCTTCGGCGCCTTGTGAGTCTCATCCTCTCCCCTTCGCCCCCTTACGCTACGCTTCCCGCCGTCCTCCTTCCGCCGTTCCCAGCGCATCATACTGATGCTCTACATTGCATAGCTACTACGGCGGCCGTGATGCGAAGATGGTCGCATGGGGAGCGTTCAAGCGCGCCTCGACCTACTCCTTCGGCTCCATCGCCTTCGGTTCGCTCATTGTCGCGCTCCTCGACCTCCTCCGCGCGTTCTTCCAGGCTCGTTGACACTTTCTCACTCATCAGAACGCCGTTTGCTGACGTTTCAGCGCGCAGATCCTCCAATCTTACGAGTCGGGTCAAGGAGACGTTATCGGAGCCGCCGTCGCCTGCGTCGCCCAATGCTGTGTCGGGGGCATCGCCTGGGCCGTCGAATACTTCAATAGGTATGCGTATGTGTCCATCTCGCTCTATGGCGAGGCGTACATCCCGGCGGCGAAGCAAACCTGGTCTCTCTTCCGCGACCGTGGTATCACGGCGTTGATAAACGACTGCCTTGTTTCTAATATCTGGACGTTCGGATCTTATGCCGTCGGAGGTCTGGCTTCACTTTTCGCGTATACGTACGTCCGGACGAGTCAGCCGGGGTACACACAAGACAATTCCGGCCTTGTAGCCGTGTTAATCGGCTATGTGCGTGTTTCTCCCTCTCCTACACCCTCTGAAGTCACTAATGAACCCGCCGAACAGGCCTTCGCCATCGGATTCTTCATCTGCCACTCCCTCGGCTACGCCGGCCTCTCCTCCGGCGTCTCGACAGTCTTCGTCGCCCTGGCGCACGACCCCGAGGTTCTCGCCGAACGAGACCCAGAACTCTTCGCCGTCATCCGCCAAACGTATCCGCATGTCGTCAACCCGGTCTGAGGAGGAGCAGGAGTGAGGAGGGAAGATTGGAGGAGCTGGAGGCGTTGCAGACACTCTACTTTCTCGCACCGCGTTGCGCTTAATCTGATATACCCATCTAAACAGCCGGACCGTGTTGCGGGAGCTTGAGAGACGAGAAGGTAGCGAGGATGAGGAGGACTTCTTTCCGGGCGGCTCCATTCCCTCTCGCTTCGTTCCCAGCTCTCAAACAGCTCGAAAGAATTCTATGTACCGTGCTAGGCATTGCAGACATGTAGCCCCGCGAACTTTGCTAGTCTAAGTGAATTCACAACAGTCAATCCGGCCTCCTTCCTCCTCCCTCCTCCCGCTCAACCGCGCAGGTACATCACCAACAAAGCAATCAACCCAAACAACACCGAGAGGAGCGTAAACCCTCCTGCTGCATCGCGGATCGTCTTGTGCGTCGCGAGTTCCGACGAGGAGACGTTCCAACGCGAGGGGATGGGCATCCCGAGGTCGTTGAGGATTTGGGTTGCGACGAGGCGGGCGCCGGCGAGGACGATGGGGACGCTGCGAGGACAATACGAATTAGCAGCCATTCCTTGAACTCGACGCATGCGGTACGCTGGAGAGGCAGCGACAAGCGAGGCGAGCGAAGACCACCACAAATCACCCCGTTCCCGGGTGCGCCGACGCGCCGACAAAGTAAGCGTTCTTGACGCTCGGGTGGCGGGTCTTGGGGCGGAAAGAGAGGACGTTGCTGCGAAGAAGCGAAAGGTTGGGAAGGTCAGCGCAAGCTTCAAGAGCAAGCAGGACAAGACAGGCTGGCGGAACTCACAAGAAGTCGTGACTGAGTCCGAGAATGCTGCCGCGGTGCAAGTTGAACTTCTCGCCCCAAGTGATGGGCGTGTTGATCGTCTCGTGCTCGATGCAGCTCCGGAGGTCCTCGATGTCGAGGCGGCGCTCAATCTCGCCGATGATCTTGTTGCGCGTCTCTTCGACGACTTTGTCCCAGTCGGAAGAGGAGGGGAGGGCGGCGGAGATGTGCCCGACGGGAACGAGGACGATGACGGCGTCTTTGTCGGCGGGTGCGGCGCTGCGAGCGCATGCGGAGTCAGCGATGGCTGGCTGCTAGCGACATGAGTGGGACATACGAAGGGTCGTGACGGCTGGGAACGTTGACGTAGAAGGAAGGCTCATGCGGGATGCGGTGTTCGCGGAAGATCGAGTCGAAGGACCTGGACGGGAGAGGCTTCATCAGCGACCGCTTCGAGAGCGGCGAGTAGCGCAGGTGTGCTCACTCTCGGTACTCCTCTGCGAGGAAAATGGTATGCGAGTCGAGCTGGGGTATCTTGCTGTAGAGCGGTCAAGGGGGAGTCAGTATCCGCCATTCGCGATCGAGGACGAGTGAACATTCACGCACCGGTTCATTGACCAGTAGAGCGAGATGGACGAGCAGCTGACGGGCCGCTCCTCAAGGCGCTTCGAGTAGCTCGTCTCCTCGTACAAGTGCGCCATACTCCACACCAAATCCGCATTGACGAGGACGATGTCGGCGGTCAACTTCTCGCCGCTCTCGAGCTCGACACCCTTAGCCGTGCCGTTCTCGACCGTGACGCGCTTGACGGGACTGTTGAAGCGGAACTTGGCGCCGCTCTTTTCGGCGAGCTGTTGGAGGGTTTGCGGGATGCGGCCGAAGCCGCCGAGAGGGTAGAGGATGCCTTCGCAGTGCTCGGTGTACTGGAGGAGGTTGTAGGCGCCGAGAGCGTCGAAGGGGGACATGCCCTGCGAGATTGGAGGTGCGGGTGAGCGGAGGAGGAACTTGGCCGGCGATTAAAGCCAGAGCTGGCGCTCGAATCGCGACGCTCTCCGACTCACGAGATACATCGAGGCGAAAGTGAACGCTCTCCGCATGCGGTCCGTCTTGAAGTACTTGGTCGCGCGCGAGTACTGAGTCGAGGCGACGCTCATCAGCAATCCTGCGTTCCCAGCGAGTCGTATCAGCACTGATGAGGTGACGTACGACAGAGACAAAGGGATGGAGCTTGCGGAGCTGGATGATGAGAGACGGGCGGACCATCGAGAGGAGCGAGGTGAAGTTGCGGTGCAGGACGTGGACCATCGACAGCTCGTAGTGCGCGTGTCCCTCCTTCAAGAAGCCAAGGAATCTGCATACAACATGAGCGTCAGTAACTGGAAAGGAAGCGGGAAGAGAGCACAAGCGAAAGGGCATCTCCGCTCGTCGTCTCGCTCCGAGGTTCCAAGCCACTCACCCTTCAAAGCCCTTCTCTCCCTCCCACCGCTCGACCTGCTTCTTCATCCTTGTCAAGTCGCTGCTCATCTCGACGACCTCCTTGTCGGGGAAGACGATCCGGTAGTTTGGCTCGCACTTGACGAGCTTGATGCCCTCGTTCTCGAGGCTCGTCCCAAGATCGTTAAAGGTCTCGTCAAACAGTCGCGGGATGAGGAACAGGCTCGGGCCCTGGTCGAAGCGGAAGGACTTGGTCGGATCGGTGAAGAGGGAGCATCGTCCGCCGGCAAAGTCGTTCTTCTCGAGGACTGTCGACGAGGTTGAACTCGTCAGTGCCTCCAACCAGGTTCTACGAGTGCTCCCACGTCCCCCGATCGAGGCAGGACGACGCAGGAGACAGAGTGTGCGCACCTGTCACGTCGAACCCGGACTGGGCGAGGCGAGCGGCGGAGGCAGTCCCTCCGACGCCCGCTCCGACGATGAGCACCGAGGGCTTTCCCTTGCCGTGTCCGTTCGCAGCTGCCATCCTTGCTGTGCTAACGAGTTGGTGGCAGGACAAGAGCAACCCCGTCAAGCATCGCACCGCCCCGCCTGGCATCGGCGATCGAGCGGATGAGTTCCCGGAAGCGATCACCTTCACCTTGCGTTGCTCGGCATCGCATCGAAGCTCCTCTTCACGTGCAAGCGGGCGCATTGTGCAGTACAGTACAGTACAGTACAGCAGCGAGGAACAGGGACCCGGAGGCGAAGGAAGACGCTGCGATGAAGCATCAAACTCCGCTCGATTCCATGCACAATTCGCAGATATATCGACGCTTCACCATCCTACACCTCAACTATGGCTTGCAGTCGAAGCTGCGAGACAGGCGGGAGTCGCAGAGACTCGACGCGCGTGAGGAGAGGCCGGTAAAGCCAAGAGATGCGTAGAGACGGAGACGTCCTTCAAAGGCCCGTCTGCAAGCTTCGTTAGCGATACACAGATGGTACAGGAGCGGGAGAAGCACGCACAGATCCGGCGGTGACCGCTACAAGGGCAGGCTTGTCCTGGATGTCGTTCGGATCGGACGCCGAGGAGAGCGATGGTGCCAATCCTCCTGAATGAACCTGCGTGTCGAACGCCCGTCCAGCGAACTGCTCGACATCGAGAAGGCTGTGATGGCCGCCCGCGACATAATCAATTGAGCCATCGCGCCTTGTCTCGACTCTCATGCCTCATTGCGCCTTCTCATCTTCTCCCGCCAGATCCAGCTTGCGATCCGCCCTCCCGAGCTCCTCCACCCACCTCCCCACTCCTTTCGCCACTCCACTCACTCCCACCACCGCAACCAACCCAATCAACACCAGAACAAACGGCAGCGTCGATTCTGGCACGCCGCCGAAGTGGACCGGTTCGAGGAGGATCGTGAAGGGGACGTTGAGGGTGTGATGTTGGGAGGGAGAGATGCAGGAGGGAGTTGCGGAGATGAGCAGGTGAGGGAGGGAAGGGTGAGGCGAGGATGAGGGAGCGCGGTGGGTTGAGAGGTGGAAGGTGGTCGGATGCTGCGCGATCCCGAGGTCAGTGCGGCGCTCTCGATTGAGTAGAAAGCTGTACGTACCGAAGCAGGCCACGACAGTCTCACAGTCCGCATATCCAGCCCCATTGCCCGTTCGAACCTGTCCAGGAGGCCAAGCAGGCCCGTTCGCACCGTCCCAGCACCATCGAGCGGTATGAATAGCTGTTTTGGAGACTTTTGACCCTCGTTCAGGCGGACAGAGAGCGTCTGCGGCGAGTTGACTTCGAGGATGTGGGGAGAACTGATGAAGAACCTGTGAGCTGCTGAGAGCGCGAGGGCAGATGCGAGCACTGGTACGTACACTTGTGCGCTATAAGTAGCATTTGGGAGATCCGCAAGCTCGAAAGGCAGGCGTGAGACGAGGATTTCGGTGTTTGCGAGTGCGAGGGGTGTGAGGGTTGCGATCAGGACGAGGGAGGCGGCGCGCAGGCGTGCGAGACAATGTAGCATGTCCCAAGTAAGCTAACAAGGCTAAGAACGCAGCGTCGGCCGGAAAAGCGTGAAGTGGGTGAAGAGGTGGAGAGGGAAGGGCAGAAGGAGGAGGGCGTGAGAGCCAAGGCATGGTGCTGCATCTCGCGGCGCTCTGTTTGGTATAGCAAAGGTTGCGCAAGGACAGAACTGTAGTAAGAGAGACGCAGAACGACCGTTGCAACGTCTAGAGGAGGAAGATACAAAGGCGGGAGAAGTACAACAAGCACGATTAGGCGTGGTGGACTGGCTATGGACAATCTATCGACTAGGTAAGAGTAAAGAGAAGGTCTAGGACTTTGGCGGAGGACGCGAGCGAACCGAGGGAGCCCTGCGCTGCTCCTCGATCTCCTCCCTCGAGAACCAATGTCCATGCAGCCCGTACGGCACCCTCTGCGGCAACTTGACCCTGCACACGACGTCCGTCATGTTCCACGCATCGATGACCCACAACTCGCTCGTGGCGCCGTCGACAGCGCGGCCGGTCGAGGGATCGAGTTGGCGTTCGTCAAAGACGTAGGTGAGGAGGTAGCCGTCGTCTTCGGCTCGGGGGTCCTGGCGGGGTACGAACGAGCTCTCCTGTGCACAGTGCAGCGGAGGGAGCTCGAAGATCCGGATCGGCTCGTCGTCGTTCGAAGAGGTGCGGTCCCCTTGTCGCGGCTTTTGCTGGGCAATCACGTCGAGGACGCCTCGCTCGTCGACCGGTCGCTCTGACTGTACCTCGCCCGCCTCGTCGCGCTTCTTGCCCTGCCGGACAAGCAAGTCGACATTGACTTTGACGAGGCAGTCGATCTTTGCCGCCGAGCCAAGCGCCGCGTCGAACGACCCGTGCTTCACCGAGCATCCGTAGACATACTTCGACGGTCCGACAGCGCGGTCCTGCGGTACAGTCGGGAACTCGAACGGGATCGCGGCGAGGGGAAAGGCGTGCGATGGCTCGAGGGTGACGGAGGCGGAGGAGGAAGAGGGGAAGCGGTAGTAGTAGAGCTCGCAGGACTCTTTGGCGCCTGCCGAGAGGGACTGAGACTCGGGTAGGACGAGGTTGCCGGCGGAGTAGATGAGACGGGGAGAATTCAGGCGGCAGCAGACAAGGTTGACTGCCTCGACCTCGTTGTGGGAAGGCGAGGCAGGCTCGTCGTACGCGAACGCCGTGTGGAAGATGATGCAGGCCGGCGCGATGTACCACTTGACGAGCGTCGGTTTGTGGCGAGGCAAGACACCGAAGCGAGCGGGTTTGGACGGGTCGTAGGAGATGACGGGTTTGCCGAGTGCGAGGTTGCGCGGGTCGAGCGAGAGGGGCATGTCGAGGAGGATCGAGTGCGTGCGAGAGGCGGCCATGTCGTGCATCATGCGAGGTGCGGCGATGGGGACGGGAGCAGCGAGGATGCGAGGAGTTGGCGTCGCCTTCTCGGAGCGAGCGGCGGGAGGAGGAGCGTGAGTCGAAGGGATGACGGAGTAGTGAAGATAGGGCGGGAGGAACGACATGTGGAAGAGCATGAGCTCGCCGGTGTGCGGGTCGCGTTTCGGCTGTTAGGCGAAAGGCGTCAATCTTGGGCTTGGCGAGGAGTAGAAGCGAGCGACTCACATGGGCGGTCGTCCATTCCTTCATCCAGCCGAGCATCCCGCCCTCTTCCCGCAGTCCCTTCTCGCCATTGTCCCCCTCAAGACTCCAGAACCCGACCGTGTCGAGTTCCGGCAGCGTGACCCAAGTCAGTGGCCCACTCTCGCAACTCGCCAGCGCTCGTCCGTCGTGCCACAAGACCGACGTGTTGGCGACTGAGAGATGTCGCAGAGGTGATTCGGTGAAGAACGAGCAGAAGGCGAGGAAGACGGCTCGGAAGACGGAGTACAGGATGAGGTGGAGAGACCAGATGGAGCCGAGGAGTGTGGCGATGGAGGGTAGGATGGGACTTGTGACGCCGAGCGCTTGCGAGGCGAGGAAGACGTCGGTGAGGACGTATTTGTTGACGAAGAGAGGGGCGATGCGAGGGTTCGAGTCGAAGGACGAGGAGGACGGGACGGGCTTGAAATACACGCCCGTCAGCATACCGTCACCGTCGAACTGAGAACGCAGAATGTAAGCTCGTTGTTCGGAGCGCGCAGGCGGACGAGGCCGAACACACCCAGTGGTAGGCAGGTCCGTCTGCGGAGTCCTCTCCTCGCAACTCTGCCAGCACAGGCTCGCCGCCGTTCCGCACGTACATGCTGTAGAGCCATTGTCAACGATGGCTGGGAACAGGAAAGAGCGCAAGAACGCACCCGCCGACGAGCTCTTGCGGGAGCTGACCTTCGCAAGCGCATTCCTCGAGCGTGCGCTCCTCGCGCACGGGGAGGTAGTTGCCCTGCTTGTAGGTGTGCCGGGGCTTTGTCTCCATCTCGTTCTGCGAGTCCCCCTCCAGCGGCAGAGGCAGCGATGTCGGCGGCTGGCGCAAGGGGAATCTGAGGCCGAGTCGAGCGCGGTGTGAGTGCGGCGTTCTCAGCGGGTGTGGGAGGGTGCGGGTGTCGTCGAGGGTGGTAGAGTGAGTGAGTCGTCGCTGTCCATGCGCCAGTGAGCCCTGCGAAGCGCGAGTTGGAGAGCGACGCCAGCGCAACCGTCTCGCTCGGACAAGTCGCGGTGCGCTCGACGTCGCTGCGTCCCCAACTTTAGCCTTGGGTCGGCTACGTCAGCCCTCCCGTTTCGGTCTATTACCCTGCCCAATACAAACTGGTTGTAATGCTCGAGTTGTATTCTTTGCGCCGCGATCGAGCGATCTGGCTGGCCTCGTCCTTGGTCGGGCTGTTCTCGCTGGTCTCGAGGGCGTCGTCTTGGGGCTCTTTCTCGTTTGCTAGTGACTGCTAGACTCGCGCTCGCATGGGCGGACTGGACTACTGGCTCGTGTGCGTCCACCTCGCTCCCGTTCACTCGCATCCTCCGCACTCACCCTCGTGTTGCTCGCAACGCCCGACAGCCACCTCCGCTGGACTATCCCGCCAGCGCTAGTCCTCTGGAGCACCTTCAGGAAGCTCAGGACACGCCGCGATGTGTACAAGACGCTCTTCCTCGTCGCCGTGCGTCCACACCGCTTCCTCCGTCGGCTCGATGCTCCAATCGCCAACTGACCTCTGCCCGTCCCACAGATCGCAGTAACCGTTCGTGCAGCTCACAAGAAGCAGGAGACGCGAGGAACTGACCGAATCTCGCGCAGGCGACAATTCCCTGGGACTCGTACCTCATCCGGCACAGGGTGCGCCAAGTCTTGCTTCCTACCCTCGAAAGCGCCGACTAACGCTTGCACCGGACAGATCTGGTCATACCCCGAGTCATCCGTCGTCGGACCGACCCTCTTCGCGATACCCTACGAAGAGATCTTCTTCTTCTTCGTCCAGACCTACATCACCGCGACCGTCTACGCCCTCTTCAGCCGCCCCGTCGTGCACGCCGTCCTCCTCCCTCGGAAACCTAGCGACGGACGAGCGGCGCGGTACATCGGGACGGCGGCGTTCTTGGGCATCTTTGCGCTCGCGTGGGCCAAGTTGGAAGAGGGAGGAGAGGGAACGTACCTCGCGTTGATTGTTGGATGGGTTGCGCCGTTCCTCGCGTTGCTCTGGTGCGTCCAAGCGAGTTCCCGGCGAGAGTGATGACTGACTTGTCCCTTGCAGGTTCATTGCCTCGAACCACTTGCTCGCCATGCCTCGCTGGGCCGTCGGTCTCCCCATCCTCCTCCCGACGCTCTACTTGTGGGAGTGCGACGCTCGAGCATTGCAGCGCGGAACTTGGGTGATCGAGAAGGGCACAAAGCTGGGCTTGGCTTTCCGCGGCCTTGAAATCGAGTGCGCCCGGTCTGCCTATCATCGCCCAGTCGCTTGCTGACGGTCAACGTTCACGCAGAGAGGCCGTCTTCTTCCTCTTGACAAACGTCATGATCGTCTTCGGCCTCGTCGCCTGCGACTACTGCCTTGCAGTTCACGACTTGCGCTCCTACGACACCCGCACCTCGTCCGTCTTCCCACCCTTGCGCGACTTCCTCCCCATCCTCCTCAACTCGCCCGACGCCGCACAGCGTCAACGCATCGAGGACTTGCAGGCGGCTATCGACATCTTGTCGGTCCATTCGAAGAGCTTCTCGACGGCGAGTCAGGTGTTCGAGGGCAGGCTGAGGCTGGACCTTCTCTCCCTGTGAGTGCGGCTCGTATCGAAGCATAGATCAGAGCTGATCTTCAGAATACCGCAGCTACGCCTGGTGCCGAGTTTGCGACGACCTGATCGACAACGCCTCGACGGTCGCGGCGGCCGAATCCAACATCGACATGATCTCGGGCTGCCTCGACCTCCTCTACCCTCCCTCCGCCTCGACTCCGACCTCCCTCCCCGTCCGCGTCTCAAACAAGCAAATCGAGGCGGCCTTGCCCGGCCTGAGCGAGCCCGAACGAGGCGCATTCCACCTCCTCAGGCTCCTTCCTATCGCCCGCCCACCGCTCGACGAGCTCCTCGACGGCTTCCGTACCGACCTCTCCTTCCTCGCTCTCTCCGACTCCAAGGGTGCCAAGACGAACGGCGCCGCGAACGGGAACGGGAACGGCAAGTCCAGCATCTCCGCCGAGTTGCCCATCAAGACCGACTCGGACCTGCTCGTCTACGCCAACAACGTCGCTTCGTCCGTCGCGGACCTCTGCGTCCAACTCGTCTGGGCGCACTGCACGCCTTACTCCCGCACACCCGCTCAATCAGTCCCGCGCGACCCGATTCTGTCAGAAGCGGAGAACGCGCACGTTCTCGCGGCGGCGAGGGAGATGGGACAGGCTCTCCAGCTCGTCAATATCGCGCGGGACGTACCGGCCGACTTGAAGATTGGGCGGATCTACCTCCCAGGTCGCGCGCTCGACACGCCGGTGCCCGAGTTGACGAGCGACAGGCGGGCGTTGCTCGCTCGTGCGAACGAGATGGCTGCGCATAGCAAGGATGCGATAGAGAAGTTGCCGCAAGAGGCGAGAGGAGGGATCAGGGCGGCGTGTTTGGTCTATCTCAGCATCGGGGACGCGGTCGGGAAGGCGTTGGACGAGGGGAGGGTGATGGAGCGCGCGAGGGTGTCCAAGGGTGCGAGGGCGCGCAAAGCGTGGCAGGCGCTGTGACGGGGCAAAAGCTGGATCTTTACAAGTTGTGCATATTGGCTGGAATAGACGGTCTCGCTGGTTCCTCATCTTCGAGGCGCGGGCTTGCGGAGAGGAGAGAGGGAACTGGGTATTGCAGGGTTGCGAAGAGGTACATGAAGTAACGACGAAGGTAGAAGCCGTGCAGGGTGGCAGAAAAGGCGAAAGCAGCGTGCGAGAGAGGCGGAAGAGGGCGACTACTGCTCCCACCTGCCAATTAGACGGGTCAGTCAGGGACCTTGCGCGTGAACAGAAAGGCAGACGCACTTCCTGGCAACCATCGAATCGGGCGGACGAGTCTCGACCTTCCTCTGCGAGAGGAAAACCATGTGAGCGGGCGCTGTCTGAACATGAAATGCGATTTCGCACCTTGCTGACGTCCTTCCAATCCGTGCTAAGAGCCGTTCCGTTGCTCTCCTGGTAGCTCTTGATCATGGCGCGGCGCTGGTCGTCGGTCGCATCGGCGTAGAGCTTCTGGAAGAGCTCGTTGAGGGCCTTGTCGCCGCCGGCGTTCGGGTTCTTGCGCAGCTCCTCGGCGAGAGCCTCGTCTTCCTTGGCCGACTGCTTGACGATGTCGTCCCAGTTGTGGCGCTTACGGGACGAGGAGGGGTAGCTGTGGTCGACCTTTTCCTCAGTCGCTTGACCTGCGCAGGCGATGGGACATCAGCTTTTCCGTCCCAGGCGTACTGCCACTGCCCCTGACGACTTTCGGACGAAGAACAGTACTGGCTGAACGGAACGCACCCATCTTGACGATACTCTCGTCCTCGCCCTCCAGCTTGCTCCACTTGACACCTCCCTCCTTCTTCTTCAGCTTGAGCTCGATCTTGGGCTGCAACACGCGGTGTGACGATGCAGACACGTCGATAGCATGGGCGAGCGGGTCGAGGTCGAAGACGACGTCGGAACCGGTGGGGAGGTGGACGGAGAGCGAGAGCTGCACGACGGCGCAAGCGGTTGAGCGGCGCAACGGGAGCGTGCACAGAGTACCCTAGGACGCACCGAGCGCTCCTGTAGCTCCACCTTGAGGTCCTCCTCCTTGACATTGCGGATGAAGACGCTCACGACGACCTCGCCCTCCGTCTGATACCTGGAAGCGGTGGAAGCAACGTGAGCACAGCGTAGCAGTACGAGAGCCTTCGTAAGCCAGCAACGGACCACTCGTGGCGAATCTTGGACATGGCGAGCGAACTTGCGGAGCGAAAGAAGCGTGAGGAACAGAGCGGGCGACCCTCTCCTCGCAGGCAACGGTGTACAGAGTGCAGTGTGCGCTTGCTTGTGAGCAGAGACAGCTCAAGCAAGCGCCTCAGCCGGCGACGGGGTGTAGCGCGGAAGGACAGGGTGCGAATGCAGGAGAGAGAAGAAGCGCGCGATACAGAACGGCGCCAGCTCTATGAACAGGGCAGAATGAACGAATGTCGGTGGGAAAGGACGGCAGAGGCCGCCATGCAGGAAGAAGGGGGATGCGATACAGAGATGGGTGGAACGAAGGAGGGGACAGGCCAAGTTGCGAAGCAGCGGGTCGATGCTGACGATATGTACGGGCGCGAGAGGCGGTGTATGAAGACGAGTCGAGATCTAGGTGTTGTCCGACGAAAGAGAGTCGAGTGTACGTGACGAGGCGGTATATGAAAAGGTGAGGAAAGAATCGCGCCGCGTAAGGGCCAGCCTAGGCGCTTCGAGTTGGGAGACGATGTGTATCGCTGGAAGGGTATGTAGAAAGGACGTTGGCGGTCGATGATGGACGACTGCCGTCTAGAAGGACGAGAGGTTGGAGCCGCGACGGCGTCCTCCGCCGAGAAGGAGATTGACGACTGCGGCGGAGACGAAGAGGCTGCATGCGAGTAGACGTCAGTGCGATGCCTAGCGTGTGAGCAGGAACAGCAAGCAACGCACCCGACTGTGAGACCGATGGCGACCTCGACGAGCGATTCGGCCGTGGCGAAGCCGCTCGAGTAGGTGTCGGACGAGTTGGCATCGGCGAAGCGAAGAAGACCGCCGTTGCTGAGACCAGATGGCAGCTGGACGAGGACGCCTGCGGGTGGGAGCTATCAGCGAATTGTAGGCGGAGACAAGATGTGGGTAGCTCACCTGGAACAGCGACGACGAAGGCCGAGCCGCGCGTGAACTTGCCGTAGACGTTGCTGAGGAAGCCGACAGCGAACGACCCGATGGCGGACGCGATGTCGGAGCGGTTCTTGAACGCCTTGCCGGAGAAGTAGTTTGAGACGAAGCCTGTGTTGCGTCGGGTCAGCTTGAGGTCCGCTCAACATTGAGAGCGACACATACCGGCACAGCCGATCAGGATCATGACGGGCGTCTCCTTGCGGAAGAGCGGTTGACCGTTGCGGACTGAGAGCGTCAACAAGAACATCGGGATCGTCAGGAAGTCTGCGAGCAATTCCGAGGTCAGCAAGCCGTCCGCAGTGAGCAAGCGGGAGTTCGTCACTCACACCACCAGGCCGGGATCGTGTCCATCCACCAGCCCTTAGCGTTCGTTCCGCGCAAGGAGCTGCAAGTGTAGTCGGTGAGGCCGTAGATTGTGAGGCCGGTCCGGTTGTACAGCTCGCTGCCGATCGACAGGCCGAAGCCGAGGAAGAGCGAGTACAAAATGGCGTAGACGAGGCGGACGGAGCCTGCGTGAAGCGGAGTTCGTCAGGAGGCAGTTCGTCCGGCGAGCCAAACGAAGGGGAAGCGGACCCGAGATGATGGACCGATTCGCAAGCTCGAGCGAACCGCACAGGACGATGTAGCCGGGAAGAATGAGGACGACCGAGCCGGAGACGACGGCGGCGAAGCAGAAGTACTGCGTCGAGGCGAGCGCAGCGGAGATGAACGAGATGATGCAGGCGATGACGATTCTGCGCAAGCAGAATATGTGAGTAGAAGTCTTGCACCGTCCGCAGCGAGGCCAAACTCACTCGAAGAGAGACGAGTAGAGGTCGTTGCGCGAGACAAGGACCTGAACCAAGACGAGAAGCGAGCCGAGCGGCATCGCCATGAGGCAGTCGATGAACGAGCCGTAGAAGGCGGAAGGCTGGATGAAGGCGCTGGCGCACGCTCCAATGATGAGCTGTTGCCACAAGGCGTACTTGGGCGGCGAGACCATCAACTCGTCGAGCTCGCGCGAGGCTTCGGTGACCGAGACGCGGTCGTGGATGACGTTGAAGTAGACGAGGTAAGCTGCCATGAGCTTGCCGAGGTCGAGGCCGTTCGCCTGCTTCAAGAACTGCGGGTTGGAGAGGCGAGTCAGCTTTCGCCTGCGTGGTCGCTCGAACAGGTCTGCGCACCTTGATGTCGGACGTGTGCGTGGCAGCATCGCCGAACGACAGCATCATCACACCCGGAATGTAAATCACTTGGCAGTTGATCTCGAGGACGCGAGCAGTCGCCTGCATCTGCGCTTCGAGACGATGCGAAGGCGCGCCGAACATCATGAAGGCGCGAGCCATCTTCATGATGAACTGCTGGCGCTCGATGATGGCGGCGACATGCTGCGTGATGAAGACCTCCTGGGCCTTGCGCTTCTCGCGGGCCTTGCGACGACGACGCTTCTCCTTCTCCCACGCCTTGCGGTCGGCCTCTTCTTCCGTCTCCTTCGTAAAGTAGTCGCCCAACTCCTTGCGAGGCGAGCCGTGTCCAGGCGAGTGGCCGAACTTGGGCGTGTGCAGCGGCAGGTCCTTGAGGTTGCCGAGGCTGAGCGAGAACGGGTTGCGCTTCTCGTGGCCAGGCGAGAGAGGTGGCGTGCTCAAGGCTGAGCGGGCGACGACGGGCGAACCTTGCGTCGACGAGCCCTCCACGCTGCCCGAGCGAGAACGCCCGCCGTCCTTGGCGAGTTCCCAGCGGCTGATGGTGTGACCGGCCTTGGTCGGGTCTGGCGCGAGAGCGGCGTGCTGCGGGGTCGCGACGCCGGCGAGCGAGCCTGCACCTAGCACGAGACCGCCAAAGACGCCTGCGCCCGACTTGGCTGCCTCGGGTCGCTCATCGAGGCCCATGGCGTTGCGAGTGCGGTCGAGGATGCCCCTGCGCTTCTTCGCCTCGCCCTCCTCGCCAGTCGCGGGCGTGTGCTCGACGGATGGCGTCTT
Organism: Rhodotorula toruloides NP11; assembly: GCF_000320785.1. Taxonomy (NCBI): domain Eukaryota; kingdom Fungi; phylum Basidiomycota; class Microbotryomycetes; order Sporidiobolales; family Sporidiobolaceae; genus Rhodotorula; species Rhodotorula toruloides. The sequence continues at coordinate 101,256 of NW_015622963.1, forward strand.
CGAGTGGCTCTTGATGGCGGCGTTGACGCCGAGAGCCGTGCCGGCCGCACCGACAGCCTTGCCCGCTCCTCCGATGACGGCGCCTGCGCCACGTCCGGCGGTACCGATGACTGCTCCTGCTCCACGGCCAGCCGTGCCGATGACGGCGTTTGCACCGCGTCCCGCGCCGACAGCGACGCCCGTCGCGCCGCTAGCGAGACCGCCGGCGAGGTTGTGCAGACGGTTCTTCTGCGCCCGCTTCTCGTGCAACTTGGCGAGGAATCTTAGACGTTCGGCCTCCTCCTCCTCCTCGTCGGTGTCGTCCCCTTCGGCGATCGAGCTAGCGCGCGAAGAAGGGCCGAGGGAAGCGGGCGTCGTCGCGCCCGAAACAGATGCCGAACCGCCACGAGCAGCGGCTTGTTGCTGTTGCTGGAGGGCGATGAGAGCCGAGAGAATGCCGCCGGAGCCGAGGCCGTTCGAGGCGTAGCTGGCGTCAGGCGGAAGGTCCTGGACGTCGGCCCGCCTGAGTCGCTCGCGCAACGTTTCTCCGGTACTCTTCGCCTCCTCCTCGCCCTCGCCCTTCTTGTCGTCCTCCGCATTCGCACCAGTACCGCTCGTGAAGCCACCGGGAGCGGCGGGCGCCTCGCTCTGCTTGCGGCGGCGCAGGCTCGAGTGGAAGTGTCCGCCGTGCGTCAAGCCGCGAACGAGTCCCCAGGCGGCACGCGTGCTCTTCTCGGCCGGATCGCGCTTCGAGGTCGAAGGCAAGCCGTCGCGCTCGCCCGGATCGACGAACACCTCCATGTTGTCCTTGAGAGCCTCGAGGCGCTCTTCGGGGTCGCCGTCCGAGCTGGCTGCGCGCGACGCGCCGCCTTCACCGCCAATGTAGCGGCTACGTCGCTCGATCTCGTCATCGTCGTCCGTACCAGCGTCGGCAGCCGCCTCGAGAGCGCGAACGAGTTCAGTTTGCGCGCCGGGCGAAGTCAAGTTGCGGCCGCTCGGCGAGGTCGGGACCTGCTGAGCCATGTCGATGGCGACGTGCGAGTGACCCTTCTGGTCTGGCAGGTTGGCGGGCCACTGGACGCGCCTGTTCGCGCCCGATGCCTGCGTTCCCTGGCTCGCGTTGAGCATGGTGTGCGACGAGGCCGTCCCTTCATCCGCCGACCCGTTCGAGGTCACAGACTCGTGCAAGTATCCTCCATCGCTGTCGTGAGCCTGGCGAGAGTCTGACGAGGGCGGTGAGTCGTCGGGGATGACCAGGCGAGGAGGGGGTGTAGGCACGACGAGGCCGGGCGGCGGGGTAGGGGCAGAGGGTGTGCCGTTCGAGGGGTAGGGCTGGTCGAACGGGTTGCTGTCGGCGTTTCAGACACGCGCCATCAGTCCCAGGTGTCCCTGCTGGACTGTGCTTCGAGCACACCGAGTCGCGAGTTGATGAAGATGCAACGCACCTGTCTGGCTCTGCCATGGTGTGTGCGCGGGTCTAGCGAGTCGAATCCAGCACCTGCGTCGTCTACAGTCCAGCAAGAGTGGACCAGCCAGTCGTGAGGAGCGGTTGAAGCGTCGACTCCAAGACCGAGCGTCGACGGCGCGGGGAAGTGAATGGCGGGGTCCTGGTGAAAGGGGGAGTGCTGCGTGTGGCGGTGACCGTCGACTCGCACGGTCACAAGGTAGCAGAGCTCAAAGCAAGCGTTGTGTTGTATTGCGAGAGGTCGAAGAGTGAGGAGGACGGGGTGGGCTGGTCCCTCCCCTTTCTCGAGCCCACGCCAGTCCCGCTTGTTCCGTTGAACGCGCCAAGCTGGCTGTACACGCTTGTCGATCTGCTCGAAATGAACGCGCTGCGCTGCGTCTCCCTTCCGTACACCGAACCTGTTCCGTCATTTCTTACCCTTGTCGCCAGCTCCTCCGCTGGTTCGGCAGGTGCAAACGACTGACTTTGCTGCAGAACGTCGAAGAGAGCGGTGGGCACCTCGAGACATTGACAGAGCGTGTCTGTGATGCCAAAGAGAGGAGCCCGCAAGGTTGAGAAGGTCTGCCTCGGAACGTTCGCAGAGAAGCGAGATCCTCTCTATGCGTGTGCTAACTGGCGCAGAATCCAAAATGAGAGTCCGTGCAGCGTGCGAGGGAAGCAGCAAAGAGAGAGTATGGAACGCCAGCAAAAAAGCGAAGTCGCCCAATGTGGGGCTCGAACCCACGACCACCAGATTAAGAGTCTGGTGCTCTACCGACTGAGCTAACCGGGCTTTGCTTGGAAGGGCGGGCCCTTTTATGCATGATCCCTTACAGAGTCTGTATGGTCTTGGACACTTGAAAGCGCCGCGACTAGCCCTGCGGTCGCGCCGGGCGAACTCACGACAATCAGGAAGCGCTCCCACCAGCAAGAAAGGGGATCGGGAGGAGCTCGAGAGACTGCATTGCGAGAAAGGGTCGATAGTGAAGACAAGGCTTTTCGAAGGCCTGAGAGATACAAGCACATCTCGCGCGAAGCGGGTGTACAGCGCAAGGGAGAGAATGGAAGGTGCGAAGGCGAAAGGCGGAGGGGAGGGTCGGAGCCCTCAACCGGTGAGCGTTGCAGCACCCCCGTTCGGGTAGTCTGCTCGCAGATTTGGTCAGCGAGGAACGAAGCTCGAAAGGGAGAAGGGCACGTACACCAGAAGCTGACAGCCAGGATGATGTAGACCTGCGGAAGAGCGGGAGAACGGGGTCAGCGTGAGGTCGGAGGCAAGGGAAGCGACAGCAGGACGCACCGACATGAGGAGGAAGCCCTCGACTGCAGTAATGAGTAACAGTCAGTATCTACTCGAGCGCCGAAGAAGCACGCGAAACTCACGCCAGTTCGACCGGCCGTCCTGGATGGTGTAGTTGACGATGAGGACCGAAAGGAAGAGCACGATCGACTCGAACGGGTCGAAGAGAAGCGAGAGCGGCTGCTTGATGATCCACGCCAAGATCGTGATGAAGGGAACGACGAAAAGGGCGATCTGGATACTCGAGCCGACGGCGACGCCCATCTACAAAGTGAATCGGCGAAAAAGGTCAGCGTCGTGCTCGAGAGGACGCGATGCGCCGCAGAAGCTGCTGTTGACTCGAGTAGAGCATTGGGAGAGTCGGGACACCCACCGAAAGGTCGATCTTGTCGTGCACCGAGACAGTGACGGCCGTAACGTGCTCGGCGACGTTTCCGGCGATGGGAAGCTGTGCGAGGCATTCAGGGAGTTAGTTACTGCTCAGCGAACACTGTGGCGTTTGGATAGTCAGGTAAGAGCATCGGAACGCACCAGGATCAAGCCAACCCATTCGACGCTAATCTCGGGATGTTGCTGCGTCAAGCCGCTGATGCTGTCGACGAGGAACTCGGACGTGACTGCGGAGATGCACGTCAGCCTCGCTCGATCAGAAGGAAGCGGAGGACTTTAGACTCACCGGCGATGAGGACCGTTGCGACGACCAACAACCCCAGCGCAACCCACTTATTAAGCTGCGGCGCCTCCTCCTCAATTTCCTCCTCGTCCTCGAGCCCGGTTTCGATCTGGCGCGGACGGCGCGCGCTCGGAGCGGGTCGGAAGACGCGGTGCTCGCGCCAGACTTGGCGGCCGTCACGGACGATGGGGTCGTCCGGGTCGACGTGGCCTTCGGCGTACAGGTGCTTGTGCGTGAAGAGCTGGAAGAAGACTGTTCAGAAAAGAGGTCCGGTCAGCGACGCTCTCGATTTACGAGCGCATTAAGGCGCAGCTCCAGCAACCGCAACGCACGGTAGGCGAGGTAGACGACAAGCAGGATCACGGCGATACCGCGCGACATCTTGAGGATACGATCGCGCTCGACCTCGGCAGTCTGATTGTCTTTGAACGCAGCGTTGTAACCCGCCGGCAGGAGGATCGCAATGACGGAGATGACGAGAAGCGACGAGTTGAGCTGCGCGGCGGTGTCCTTGAAGCCTTGCTCGCTGAAGCGGATACCGCCGACGAAGAAGACCATGCCGAGGACGAGGAGGAGGTTCGAGAGAATCGAGCCGAGGAGGGAAGACTGGACGAGCTGGAGCTCGCCCTTGATGAGGGCGATGATGGCGACAATCAACTCGGTGGCGTTCCCGAGAGTCGCGTTGAGGAGACCGCCGAGGGTTTGGCCGACGCGGAGGGCGAGTTCTTCGGTGCCGAACGAGAGGAGGCCGGCGAGAGGCAGGATCGCGAGAAAGGTAAAGACGAAGATGATGGTGTCGTTGAGCTTGGCAAAGTGCAGCGCCCAACCGACCTGTGAATGGCAGAGTCAGTACGCGCCAAGGAGGAACGTCGCGAGCAGACTGCGAACTCACCGGAATAAAGACGAGGAGGACGTTGAACCACGAAGCGAATGCGATGGCCTTGAGGGACTGCATGACGGTAGGCTCATTCTTGATGGGGTGCTCGGCAACGAACAACTCCGTCTGCGGGCAAGAGCACCGTCAGTACGGGCGGTCGGTGAGGGGAAGGCCTCCTTCAGAACGTCCAAAGGAGGCTATCGCAACGCACCAATCGCTGGCGCAGGGGCGGCACCTCGAAGCTCGCCTCGCGCGTTCCCTGCCTCGAACTCCGCGACGCCCGTGCAGGAGGGTATGCGCTGCCGCCCGCAGCAGGCGGGACGACCTCGTCCGACATGGTGACGCCCCTTGCGGGTTTGCCCTCCTTTGTGTCCCTGTGCTTCTCGTTCTGTCCTGCGGTCGAACCCGACTGCGTCGTCGAGAGGTCGCCGTCGCGCGAGCTCGACGACGCAGCGCCTCCCCGTCCCGCCTCCATCCTGTCTGGCGAGACGGAGCGGCGTCCATCCATGCGCTCGTCGTGCTCGCCTTGCATCTCGGGATGCAGTGTCGACATCTGACTGTGCTACGTCGCCTGCGACGCGTTGGAAGCCGGCGTTTGTTGACGTCGATGCGAGGGGACCTCTGAACGTGGTGAAGAGCGAGGAAAGCTGAGCGGCGTGATCGAGTGGGTGTGCTCGCGCGTGTGAGTATGTCGTAGCCTGAGCACGTGCAGTCGAGCGAGTCCAGCGATGGTGTGAGCGTGAGGAGGACGACAGGACTTTGCTATTTTCGAAGGCGCCAAGGCCGCGTCGGAGTGAGAGGGGGAAGACGACGACGAGCGAGAGAAGCACTCGTACGGTGTGCTACAGCTTGCAGAGTGAGCCAGAGTACTGAACGAACGAAGGAAGGGTACTGGAAGCGCACGGGGAAAGGAGGACCTCGTTGCACGCTCTCCTTCGCCTCGACCAAGTGCACTCTAATCCCTCCCGCTCAATCCCATCCTCCGCCGCCAAATAGACCCGTACCCGCACCGTTCGAGTCCCAGCCACCGCCCAAGCCCGTCCCAAGCGCTGCGACAGCGTCCTTGCCCGCCTCGTCCGCCCTGTCCTGCTCCTTCGCCGTCGCAAGTCCCAGCAGCGCACCGACGTCGACCTTCTCCGCCTCTTCGCCGTCCTTCTTGTCGCCCTTCTTGCTCTTCTTCTTCTTGCCGCCCTCGCCTGCCCGCCGGACTTCGATGATCTTGGCGACGGAGGTCTTCTGCTTCTCCTCCGGCGCCGCTGGTGCAGGCGCGGCGGGTGCTGGTGCCGATGCCGGCGCAGACGACTTTGCAGACGACTTGGGCGCAACGTCGGTCCCGTCGCCACGTAGCGCGTCCAGCAAGCGACCCTTCTTGCCCTTCTTCCTGCTCAGCGCGTCCGGCGCTGCTGCCGGGGCGGCTGGCTCGTCGTCGTCCTGTATGTCCGCACCACTCGACTGCGCCTGCTCCGTCGGTTCCGCTTCTCCCGCCGCCCGCGCCTTGGCCAAAGCTTTGCGCTCCGCATTCGACCGCTTCTTCGGCTTCTTCGGTTTTGCTGGTTCGGCAGGCGTCGCTGTGGTCGTCGTCTCCGCCTGCTCTGACCGCCCGTCGTCCATCTCCTGCGCGTCGTTGACCTCGGCGCCTTGAGCCGCGCCCTCCGCACCGCCTTGCTCCTCCTCTCTCCGCTTCTTGCTCCTGCCCGCTCCGACCTCCTCCACAATCCCCTTCCTCTTCCTCCTCCTATTCTCCCTCTCCCTCTCCCTTTCCTTCACAGCCTCACTAACCTCAACCGGCTTCTCCTTCATCGCGTTCAGAGCAAGCGCCATGGGTCCGGCGTCGAGGATCTTCTGTTCCTCGGACCGCGCGGCACGTTGGGCTTTCAGGTCGAAGTGTTTGGCGTCGAAGCGGTGGGTGTCGAGGATTCGGAGGGAGGGGAGGAGGATCGTGAGCTGCGCGACGGAGGGAAAGCGTCAGCATGGGCTTCGAGGGGAGTGAAGAGCATCGTGCAGACGCACCTTGGCCTTGAACTCGTCGAACCCAGTCGCCTTGACCGCATCCTCAGCCACCTTATTCCCCTTCAACCCAAGGTTCACGATCCCCTCCTGCTTCGCGAGCTCCTTCAACCCAAACCAGCTCTCGAACCCACAATTCCCGATATCCAGGATCTCCAGCCCGCCCTTACCCATATCGCCCTTTCCCCAGGTACCGAAGTGAGAGGGAAGGGAAGTGAGGGATCGGTTGTCGTTGAGGCGGAGCTCGTGGAGATGCGAGAGAGGGGAGAGATCCGGCAGTCCGGTGGGGGTGAGCTGGTTGTGCGCTGCTGAGATCTTCTTCAGCGAGGGGAGCGTGGCGAGAGAGGCGGGGAGCGAGGTGAGCGAGTTGTTCGAGACGACTGGAAGAGAAAGGCAGTGTCACTGGCGGGAATGGCGAGGGTGAAAGCGAGAGCAAGAGTACGCACCGATAGTGTTGAGGTCAGGGAGGTTGGCGACGTGCTCGAGCTTAGTGAGCGAGTTGTGCGAGAGGACGAGGGCTTTCAAGGTGGAGAGGCGGGCGATGCAAGGAGGTACGGCGGCGAGGTGGCAGTGGCTGGCGTTCAGCACTGTGAGTTGAAGTTAGCAGATTGCTCAGGCGAAAGATAACGAGCGAACGCACCGAACAGCGTCCGCAGCTCCTCGACTCCCTTCCAAGCGTCCGGACCGCTCAAGTCGTTCCCGCTCACGTTCAGCCAGGTCAGCGTCGCCGCCGCCTGCTTGACGAATCCGATGCATTTGAGCCCACAATTGGTCAGATTGAGCCGTGTGAGCGCAGAATAGTCGGCGAGAGAGGGGGGTGCGGAGAGTTGTTGGTTCGAGAGGTCAAGCTGATCAGTCTGCGGCTTCTTCTTCGCCGCTGCCTTGTCCGCACCCTTCTGTCCCGCCATGCCTGGCCCTCGCGGCCCTCTTCGTTCGTCCCTCCCGCCAGCAGGTCGTTCCGAGCGAGGGTGAGGAGACCGGCCGTCCTCTCGCGGTGGTCGCTTGTTCGGGTTGGCTGGTCGGCTGTAGGGCTTCCTCTGCGGCCCGTTTGAGCCTCTGTGAGCGTCTCTGGGCATGTCTGAGCGTGTGAGCGTGAGTTGTTCACTCAAGAGATGAGCTTCGCACCTTTTGTACGGGACCACTCACGCTGTTCGTCGCAATGGCTGCCAGACGAGGCTTGGGACTGCTCGGACTGCTCGCACAGACACGGACGACCGCACACGCCGTTCCCCAGCGACTCGCGCCGTCTCTCGTCGCCCACTCGTCCTCGTCCTCGGCACGCCTCACATCGCCGACCTCGACGACTCCGCCGCGCCCGCAGTCGCCTGCAGGGCTCCAGCGACCGCAGAAACACAAGGCGAAGAAGTCCAAGTCGGGCAAGGAGCAGCCGTGGCGGAAAACTCGGCAATCCTTCGACGCTCCGCTCTTGCCCGTAGGATTGCGCACTCGGTCTACAGGATGGGAGAGGCCGGCGGACGGCAAGGTGATCGCGTTGACGACCGCCGAGTCGTACAACACGACCGAGCTGCTGCGCACCCTCCAGGACCAAGGTCTCCTCGAGGGCGCAGTCAACCTTCTCGGCGAAGCCATCCTCCTTCCACGCTGGTCGCCCGCCTCAGCGACCTTCTTCGACCCGGACAACCTCCTCAGCGACCCGGCGCAGCAAGAGTCGGGCGAGGTGTACATCTTCGAGAGCGGGACGATCGTCCTCTGGGGACTGTCGATGCAGGCGGCCGAGACGTTCTTGCGGAAAGTCATTCGCGGAGGGTCGCAGAAGTTTGGCTTCGTCGAGATCGGACGGTATGGCGAGCCGGAGACGGAGGTGCTGGAGTACTGGGTCGGGAACGGGTGCGCGGCGCTCCCTCTCTTGCTTAGATGGCCTCTCCTGACCCTTGTACTCGCACAGCTCAACCCGCATGGCTGGTGACTCCATCATCCTGTCATCCGCACCCTCGGCCGCCGCGCCCAGCTCCGACTCCTCCTTCCCCTCACTCCAGACCCTGATCTCGACGCAACCCGACGCCTCGCATCCCATACCTCCGAGCAAAGAGCTGCTCGAACGATTGGCTTTTTCGGCGGGTATGGCGAGGGTGACGAAGCTTGGCGTGTACGAGGAGCAGTTTGATGCGTTTGCGGAGGGAGTCGCGAGGATTCCGAAGCTGCTCGAGACGGTGCGCACAGGTCTTCTCCTCCGCCTTCTCTTTCCTTCTGACGGAACTGTCGCTGCAGGGCTCGGAAGCGCCGGTCAAGAAGACAGACATCATCAAGCGATTCGGCACGCTACACTCGTTCCGACAAAAGCTCAACCTGGAGGACGAGAACCTCCTCGACGAGCCAGAATTCCTGTGGGAGGACGGTGACTTGCATGGTGAGCTCGCACTTCTTTCGCTTCGGTTGAGGCGGAGGTGACTGACATTTCCACCTGCAGGTCACTACACGGCTATCTGCAAAGCGCTCGAGTTTGAGAACCGCCTAAGGTGCGTCGTATGGCTTCTCTCTCAGTCGCAGGCATGTCTGACGAGTCGCCGCGCAGAACGCTGAACGACCGAGTCGACTACGCCTTCTCGCTCCAGACGACCCTGATGGAGCTTCTCAACGCGCGGGTATCGCACCGTCTCGAGTGGATCATCATCATTGTGCGTCATCAGCTCCTTTCTCGCGCGTCCACACGGCTGACTCGTGTTGCGCGCGCAGCTCATCGCCTTCGAGATCTCGCTCGTCCTGTATCGCGAAGGCCTGCCCTTCCTGAACTCGCACTCGGAGGAAGACCCCTCTCGCGCTGCGTCCGTCTAGAAGTTTTGACCCACCCCCGCTGTATCGCCGTCCCGCCACTCCCTCCCGTCGCACCCGTAGAAGCTGTCTGTCTTGTTGTAGCGTTCAGAAATTCGCATCCTCGCTCTTGCATCGCGCAGCCCGCTGCTTCACACGTCCAGCGCTGCTGTTTGCGTCTCTACCGGCCGAGCGACTCGATTCTGAGGACAGTGAGAGATGGGAGTGCGACCGACACAGCGGCGCGAATGAGGCGAATGCAAGTGGTCCATCTCTACCCGCTCACAACCTTCCCCACCGGTCCTCCTCGGCCCTTCCCGACCCCTCCCTACTCCTAACCCCAACATTACTCCTGCCGAACGCCCCGCCTCCAATAACCCCCGCCGGACTCGATTCCCTCACCCTCCTCTCGATCCGCTCGAATGACGACTCGCCCCCTCGGTCGTCATTGTTCCGCACGCGAGGGACGTACGACCCGAACCCTCCTCCACCACCACTGTTGGACGAAGGCGAGTCCCCGCGCCCGCTCCCGCCGCGTGACAAACCCCCCAGACTCCTCCTCTCGCTCAACGGCGTTCCAAATGCCTCTCCCTCTCCCAACCCCCCCTCGGCACGCCTCGAAATCCCACTGTGGGACCTTCGTTCGCCGTCTCCCCTTCGTTGGAGGTGGTGAGTCCTCCCTGTGCCGATTGGAGAAGCGGAGGGCGAGTCGAGTGAGAGGTCGGTCAGGCGTTTGGAGGTGGGAGTGGGGTCGCCTCCCGAGCCGACGACGGGGTGCGGCTTGTAGTCGAGTTGGAGGTTGGAGGTCGAGGTCGAGGTGAGCAGCGGGGAGAGGGCGGTACGGAGAGACTCGCTGCGAGCGGGAAAGCGGGTCAGTCGCGAGCCGGGCAGAGAGGCTGCACCTAAGCGCACCGGATGACATCGCGTTCGGTTCGCGAGCTCGGCGCAAGCCAGACGCTGAGGATATCCTCGTCCTTGCGCACACTAAGCACCACCCCATTGACCTTCTCACCCGCGCGCTCGTCCTCACCTCCAATCCTCTCACTCACAAGCGCATACACGACTTCCTCCCAAACACGATCCGCAACGCCCTTGCGCAAACGGACGACCCACCGTCCTCCGCCGACGTTGTTGTCGTCTTCCCATGCGGGCGCGATCGAGGAACGGAAGACGTTGTAGTCGCAGATGACGTGGGAGACGGGAGGGGCGGGGGAGGAAGAGGACGGGGAGAAGAGCGTGTGGGTCGTGTGCAGCGAGCCGGGGAGTTGGGAAGGAGGGACGAGGTGTGCGAGGAAGGGGTGCAAGGACTCGATCTGAGGGAGGAAGCGCGGAGATCAGTACGAAGTACTCGTTATGCTCGAACGCCTCGCACTCACGCTGGAGAACCCGCCAAGCTTGACGACCCCTCCCTCCCAGTCCTCACGGCTCTCCTTCTCCTTCTGCGTCCCATTCGTACCGTTCTTCCCCTGCTCGTCCTTCTTGCCGTTCTTTGCGTTCCCCTGCCGCTGCGAAAACCACACGTCCCAGGTGTACTTGAGCGGGTGGATCTGTTCTCCGTCTGCGGTGGTCGAGTGTCCGCTCGGCGAGGTGTTGGTGCTGAGCGCGAGCGAGAGTGACGGCCCGCCCTTCTTGCGCTGCGGCGTCGAGTACGTTCCGTCTCGAGAGGCAGGCGAGACCTGCGATGCGAGCGAGGATGATCCGCGCGACTGGAAGGGAGGGCGTCGGGACGAGGGAGTCTGCGAGAGGAGCGACGACGAGCGGGCCGACATGGTTCTAAAGGTGTCTAGTGCGGTGTATGCGTGTACTGGCGAGTGTATAGTGGTATCTGTGTAGCTCTGCGAGCTGTGTGTGTGTTGCTGTGCGGGTTCGAAAGGAAGTCGAAGCTGGGTGCGAAGGAAGGCGGGTGGAACGCGACGGCGGCTAAGTCTGGCGGGATGCGGACAAGCTTGGCGTGTGTGTAGGGTCTATTCGAGGTCTAGCGGGGATCAGTCAGGCAGCAGGGCGGCGTGTAGAGTGGATGGAGGGCGGCTGAGCTGGGTGAACGGCTTGTGAACGGCCGAGGTGGAACGCGAAATTCAGCATCGTCCCCAAGTGGTTGCTGGGTGCACTCATCCGCTTTCCGAGAGTGTATCACGACAGTAGAGCAGCCTACCAAAGCACCTGGAGCTGTTTGAAGTCGACCACCTGCGAAAAATCCGCCTCTTCTTTGCTTCGCTGCTTCGGCTGGCATCACGTGTGAGTGTATATCGAGTTGTATTGAGCTGGAGTCCTCAGCGGTGATGGCTAGATTAGTTGCCGTGGCGTGCCGCTGCTCGGCGCGCGCTCGCCGAGACGGAGAGCCACTTTCGGAGTTCGCTCGTCTCGCTGGGACTTGTGCTGTGGCGCGCCTGGACATGGCAGTCGACGCACCGCACGCAGACGACCCGCCAGTCGCAGCGTCCGAGCCTGCAGACACACCGCAGACTCTCTCGGCCCTCGTCCCATCGTCGTCCTCGTCTCGCTCAGATCACGGCTCGTGCGTGCACACTCTCCACGACAATCACGACACGAGCGGGCAGGGCGTCGCAGGGAGGGCGCTGGAGGGCAATCTCGAGGGCAAGGGCGAGTCGAAGAATGTTGTGGCTGGAGACGAGGACGAGGACAGCGGGATGCAGCCTGTCAGGCGGAGAGTGACGACGGGGACGGTCGCACCTCCGCCGTACACGATCCACTCGCACCGCATGCGGTGGTTCGTCGTCTCGCTCGTCGCCCTGGCCGGACTATTTTCGTGCGTCCAGTTCCTCTTTCGCTCCTCTCGCTTTGCCTGCCATGTTTGATTCAGTCGAGGCGAACGCCAAGAGCACGCTCATCCAAACCCAGAGGTTTGCGCCGACTGACTGGCTTCCGTCCGCAGACCTCTGTCCGCCAATATCTACTTTCCCGTCATCCCTGCCGTCGCGCAAGACCTTCGCGTCTCAGTCGAGAACATCAACATCTCCGTGACGGTCTACATGATCCTCCAGGGTGCGTCGGACTCGCTGACGAGCGTGACTCTGTTGCTGACTTCCACTGCGGGACCGACAGGCGTCTCGCCCTCTTTCTTTGGCGCGATTTGCGACGTCCTCGGCCGACGACCCACCTACATCGCCACCTTCCTCATGTGCGCTGCGCTTCCCGAACCCTCACTCAGCGGTCGGACTAACGCACTCGCTTCCTCGCACAGCTACCTCGGCGCCTGCGCCGGCCTCGCCAACACGCACACCTACTGGCTCCTCCTCGTCTTGCGCTGCGTGCAAGCCGCCGGCTCCGCCTCCGTAATCGCCATCGGCTCCGGCTCGATCGGGGACGTCGCGCCCCCTTCTGAGCGCGGACTGTTCATGTCGGTTTTCGGATTGGGTCCGATGGTGGGACCTTGTATTGGGCCTATTATCGGTGGATTGCTCGCGCAGCGATATGGCTGGCAGTGCGTGCCCTCCTTCCCTCTCTCACTCACCCCGTCGCCAGCTCAGCTCACGAGCTACCTCGGGCAGATCCCTCTTTTGGTTCCTCTTCGCCTTTGGCGCCTTCGCCCTCCTTCTCATCATCCTCTTCCTCCCCGAAACGCTTCGCTCCCTCGTAGGAAACGGCTCGATCCCAGCGCGGGGGATCAACCGCTCGCTCGTCTCGGTTTGGCAGCAGCGTCAGCGGAGGAGACAGATGGGCGAGGGGAGCGAGGTGGATGAGGCGAGTTTGAAGGCGAAGCCGGCGAAGAAGGGGTGGAGGGATGTCAGGCCTTGGGCGCCGCTAAAGATGTTCCGGGAGAAGGATGTCTTCCTTACGTGCGTCGGCGTCCCTCTCTTTCGAAGCGCGGAGGACGGCGTTGACGACCTTCCAATACGCAGGCTCACATTCAACTCGATTTGCTACACGTGAGTTTGCACAGTCTCCTTTCGCCCCTCGCATCCCGGCTGACTCGCCTTCTCTCGCTCGCTCCCCTCGCCCAGCCTCTTCTACTGCGTCACCACCTCAACCGGCACCACCTTCAAGTCCACCTACAACTTGAACGAAACCTCTCTCGGGCTATGCTTCATAGCCAACGGCGTCGGCTGTCTCGCAGCGACGTTCGTCAACGGGCCGCGGTTGACACACGATTATAAGGTTGTGCAGAGGCAGGTGGAGAGGAGGAAAGAGGTGGAAGGGAGGGGAGAGGAGCGCGCGAGGAGGAGGCGGAAGGACCAGAATGACTTGTCGGATTTTCCGATCGAGAGGGCGAGGCTGAGGTCGATGCGTGCGTTCCGCTCCGTCGATGCCGTTGTCGAGCGCTGGCTGACGGTTCATTCGTCCTGCAGCCTACTTCTTCGTTGCGCTCATCGCGTCTACGATTGTCTACGGCTGGGTACTCGACAAGGGCGTCCATCTCTCCGCGCCGCTCGTCATGCAGTTCATCAGTGCGCTCCTCCCGCCCCTCACCCTCGCACCACCATCGCTGACGCGTCCACGCGCCCGCAGTCGGTCTCTCAGTGACGAGTATCTTCAACGCCGTCAGCACCCTCCTCGTCGACCTCTACCCGGGCCAATCCGCTTCCGCAACCGCAGCGAACAATCTGTACCGGTGTATCTGCGGCGCAGCAGGGACGGGATTCATTGAGCCGTTGCTGAATCGGTTAGGTGCAGGTGAGCCCTCCCTCTCTCAACTCGCCCGGTCTTTGAGCTGATGAGAGTCTCCGCAGGTTGGGGTTTCACGATGCTCTCGCTCATCAACGTCTGCTTCGTCCCCCTCATGATTCTCGAGTGGCGGTACGGGATGAAGTGGCGCTTGCAGCGGTTCGAGCGTCTCAAGCGGGAGAAAGAGCGGGAGGAGGAGAAGGCGCGCGAGAAGGGGAGGGAGTTGGAGAAGAGGCGCGAGGGGCACTAGAGCGTGCGCATATCCATATCCTATTCGGCTGACCCATCCTGTCGTTGTACATACTCTCCTCGTCTGGCTAGACCCGCAGCGCAGCAGCTAGATCGCACTTATCGCATCTCCTTCTTGTTGTACGTTCCTCGGCATCTCGCATTTGCATTGTTACTGCATCTTTTGGCCCTACGATGCCCTTGGCCTGCGTGGGAGGACTTGACGAGCGAGGGCGAAATGGGGATTTGCGAAGGTCGAGCAGGTGGTCGTGTCCGAGGCTTGTTGCGCCGAATGGCTCGTCTGCATGGGCGAGAGAGACACTTCGAACTTGCGAGAACTAGCTCTGGTCCTGCAGGGGCAGCAGGAAGTCCGAGTTGGCAACATCTACTTGCCCTTCCTCCTCTCGTCCATCCGCAACAATCCAGAAGCACATTGATGAGGAACGAGTAGGAGCATAGGCAAGCAAAGATGCAAGCAGGAGCACAAGAAAGCTGAGCCAGCCCGAAAGCCAGCTCAGCGGTCCGAATTATAGTGTCACTGTGCAGCCCTGTGGACCACACGCGACAGTAGCGCTCCGTAGGTCTGCGAGTCGCCGTGCAATGCGAAGTGCCACTGAAGAACGCCCGTATTCGTGAGACGTGCGCCGCAACCAGGTAAGTATAACTCAAAGGCGAGCATCCGCTTGACGCATATATGAGCGGCTGAAGAGGCGGTGGCGGCGGCGGCAACAGTTGCTCAAACGGAAAGGGGAGCAAGCAAGCAATGCAGATCGTGTCTGCTTGTACGTGCTTGGAAAGCATCGCTATAGATCGGGACGAGATGAGAGAGCGAAGCGCAAGTGAAGAGGAGAATATAAGATCGGTGAAGCGTCCTCGACTTCCGAGAGCTACGCGCGTCCCTCTGAGCGGATTACAGCTCTGTTATCTAGCAAGCAGTATCCCAGCATTCCAAGCGGCGTCGTCCAAGCCGGAAATCGAATCGCAAGCGCAGAGCGCAGAGTCCTGTGCCTCCTCCGCGACGCCCTGCTGAACCTCGTAGCAGCGAGGGCAGCCTGCTCAAGCGTTTACGCCCAGTTCTCGTACCGTTCTTGTCCTGCAAAACTGCCGAGAAGGCTCCTGCGCGAGATGCGGGCGCGATGAGACGAGCGTTGCTGGCGGAGACAGAACGGATGTGTGAGCGGCGGCAGCAGCACCAGGCTTGAGCTGCAGAGGACACGTCGGCTGGTGAGCTGTAGCGGAGGCGAAGCCACAGAGTATGGTGAGAAGACGAGACGGCTGGACAGCACGAGGGGAGGCGCAAAGCGGCAAGGTGTGATAATATTTGCAAAGCTTGACCGGCTGGTCAAGCACAGCCCGGTTAGCTCAGTCGGTAGAGCACCAGACTCTTAATCTGGTGGTCGTGGGTTCGAGCCCCACATTGGGCGACTTCGCTTTTTTGCGCTTGTCCTGGCCGTCCTGCTCGTCTTTTCGCCTCCGCTGCGACTTGGGTGTATTCCAGCAGTGCAGCCACGCTTTTTGCTGCCTCACAAGATCGCGCAGCACCCGCACGACGAAGCGAGGAGACGTTGTATTAGAGTTGTAACCCTTCGTATCGTCCCAATTACAACTCGCGCTTACCCTTTTCCCGGACGCGCGCCCGGAGTGACGTGTCCTTCTGCACGAGCCTAGGTCGAGCCAAACAGAGCAGATCTGCCAACAAAGAGTCGTACTGCGCCGCGCGCTACTCTTAACCTCCTTCATATCTCTCGACTCGCTCGACTTCTGCAAGTCGTCGCACTCAGCAACCACCACCACCACACTCCCAACTCACTCTCCTACTCAAACAGTGAGTCCCACTCCTGCACACGCTCTCTCAGCCACACCACCCGCACGCACCGAGTCACCCAACTCGCTCACCGTCGACCACCTCCCTCGCTCACACGGACTCGGAACTGACTGCGCTCTCTCGCACGCAGTGTCTGGCCGTGGAAAGGGTGGCAAGGGTCTCGGAAAGGGCGGCGCCAAGCGTCATCGCAAGATTGTGCTTCCCTTCTTCTCCTCCTCGGACTCGACTCGCGACTTGACAACTCGAGAGCTGACACTCCCCCTCGTGCAGCTGCGCGACAACATCCAGGGCATCACCAAGCCCGCCATCCGCCGTCTCGCTCGCCGCGGCGGTGTCAAGCGCATCTCGGGCCTCATCTACGAGGAGACTCGCGGCGTCCTCAAGATCTTCCTCGAGAACATCATTCGCGACTCGGTCACGTACACCGAGCACGCCAAGCGCAAGACGGTCACCTCGCTCGACGTCGTCTACGCCCTCAAGCGCGCCGGCAAGACCCTCTACGGTTTCGGGTGCGTTCCCCTCGTCGCTTCTCCCTCGTGCTCTCTCGCTGACTCGCTCTTGCCTCGCCCTGCAGCCAGTAGATATCCTGCTCCGACGCCCCGCTCTCCCCTTCGTCTTTCCCGCTCGCCCGTGTTGTTTGCAGTAGTCCTTTTCGCATCCACTTCGCTTGCAAAGCATCGTCGCTTGTCCGTCACCCTTGCCCCATCCCGCTGTCATGAGCTACGTGCTCTTGCCGCGCCTGCATAGACTGCGCGTGAACCTCGGACTGCAAAGCGCTACGGGAGTGCGGAAGCAGACTCCTCGCTCCTCGCTGTGTGCGCACTGCCGACGGCCAGAACGCATCACGCTTATCCAGTGACAGAAGCCGTCATTGATGAGTAGCTCTACCACTTCTAGCATGTCTCTCGACGGCTGCCGTTCGCTCAAAGTCAGCAATTGACCAAGGAGGGCCAAGAGCCTGAGCAAGTGATCAGCTTGTCCTTCCCCGCTCCTGCCAGATACTCAGCTAGCAGCAAGCAGCTGTGAGCAAGAAGAATGAGCGAGAGGGTCCGCAGTTTCGCAGTTGATGGGTGAGGCCAAGGTGAGGCGAGAGAGTTGCGAGAGAGCGATACCTAGCTCAGCAGTCTTCTTCCAGGCGCACCGTCCGCTACAAATGTCCCATGATGCTCATGTACGCCACGCCGCCATCTCTGGCGGCGCACACAACGGCGGGCGAAAGACTAGCGGTAGCAAGCAAAGGCGCCGTCAAGCAGTTGTCCAACGACCGATTCGAGCGAGTGGGCGTTGCGCTGGGATGACAAGCTTGAAGGCGACTGGACGACCACTTCGCGGTGATCAGGCGGTGTGGTGACGGCAAGGAAAGGCTTCATCAAGTCGGAGAGGAAGAGAGGGTGAGGGCGACGAGCGATGAGCGTGGGCCGGGTAAGCGACGGTCTGAGCATGACGGTGGGCAGCCTGTAGCAGCGACGACGAGCCTCTAAACCGTACAGGGCGGTGTGTGCGGGTGTCGAAGGAAGTCGACCCGAGGGGAAAACGAGCCGTTTCCCCCTTCCCCTGTCTTTTCTCTTCCAGACGCTCATCTTCGCTCGTCTCACTCGCTCGCTGAGAGCTCGTGCAGTCTCGCCAACAGTCGCACACAGCTACAGCAACTCTGCGACGACCCTCCCAGCCGCCCGCTTGCCCTCGTCACCCGTTCTCGCTCCTCCTCCCCCACCTCGTCCCGCTCGACCTGCGAACACTTGTCGCGGCTCGACTGGCGGAGCGACCACGACACAGGGAGAACGTAGTAGTGGTGGGAACGTTGTACGGGAGCAGGCGCAGCCAGCGAGGTGCGGCAGCTCAAGATGGAGGTCCGTCCCCTCCCTTCGACTGATGAGGCGCTTGTTCGCCGTACACAGCCCTTTGAGCTGCATTGACTCGCTCATTGCGCACACAGGACGTGCCGACCCTCCCGCCGCCGCACCACTTACTCAACGCGACCTTTCGCCCCTCCTCGCCGACCAGTCCCCCTCCACCTCCTCCTCCGACGTCCTCGTCCAGCAGCTCGTCACCAAGTGCTCTTCAATCCCGCCAGAGAAGTTGGTCGAGTACCTCGTCAATGCCGGCTCGGCACATGTCGACAAAGCAGCAAAAGCGACCACCGAGGCTGAGACGCACTTGCGCTCCCTCCTTCTCCTCGACCGCCTCGCTCAGTCCGCCCTTCCTCCGCCTTCTCTCAAGCGCTGGAAGGCCTTTCTCAGCGAGCAGTCGACCGTCCCAGACGACAACTTGACGCAGGCCGCGTTGAAGGAGGACTGGAGGGACGAGGCGCAGAAGGGCGAGAACGTGTATGCGGAGTTGCTGGGGCGCGTCAAGGCAATCGTCAAAGATCACACGCCATGGGATAATCTTGAGGACGTGCCGTGGGAGGGAGTGCGCTGGTCGTTGACGGCCAACTTCGCCCGCTCCGTTCTCTCGCTCTTCGCCGTGATCTGCAACCTCGGACCGCAAGACGTTGTCAAGGAGCCTCGCCCGCCGCATCACCTCATCGAGTCGCGGCTGGCCGCGGTCGTCAAGCGTGCCAAGGGGACGTCGAACGGGTACGGCAGGAAGGCCCTCGTCTCGGCCCTGCAGGAGCTCCGACCAGTTTATCGAGCGTACCCTGCTCAGGTGCGCACCTTCCTCCTTTCGAACCTGCCGCTCTCACTGACGATCTCGGTCGCTGCAGGACCCGCCCGCCGCCGCCGAGTGAGTCGCGCTCTTTCTTCTGTCGGAGGATCCCCTGAGCGCTGACCTTGCCTTCGCTGTCACTACAGTGCTGGTGGTGCTCCTCCCGCCGCCAAGCCAAAGAAGAGCCGCCAGAAGAAGCCGCTCCCTCCACCGCGACAGGTCGACACCCTCCGCAACCGCACCAACGTCCACGGCGCCTTCACTGGCATGACAGCGCCGTCAAAGAAACTCGCCGCGCGGGCTGTCAAGGTCAAGAAGGCCGCAAAGGAGGAAGAGGAGGCGGAAGCGGACGAAACGGACGTCGACGAGGACGAGGAAGACGAGGGAGGCGGCCCGATGGAAAAGGGAGCCCCGGGCGGAGCGGGACCAGGCGAGGGTCAGGCGAGGGATGAGGTAGGGGAGGGATCGAGCGCGCACGAATGCGAAGAACATGAGGAGGAGCCTGTCATCGGAGGAGACGGGATCGAGGAGCAGCAGCAGGACAAGGCGGCCTGGTCGCCGCCGCGCTTTGTGACGGCTGCCGAGCTCTCTGATCTCGTCAAAAAGCGCTCGAACCTCGTCCACGAACTCGCCCAACTGTGCAAGACCCAGGAGCAGCTCATCGCCGACCTCGAGTACGTCGATTCACAAATAGCCCACTTCACTCGCGGCTCGGTCGATCGCCTCCTCCCCACCGACCCCGAAGACCCTCTCTCCCTCCGTCAGAACGCCCTCATCGTCCGCTATCAGGTCCAAGAGGCGAAGGAGACGGACAGGCGGCGGAGGAAGGCAGACCTGCGGGGCGAGGGAATCTTCTCTGCGAACCGACAGGACGACTTCTCCTCCCGCACGGCCAATCAGTACATCGATTCAAACACGCCCAACGATGACCAGGATGCCGCCGCTGCGCCGCCGAAGCGCAGGCGACTCGACCTGGCCGTACCGTCCGACGAGCTCGACATGATTGAGGCGTACAACTTTGCGGCTCATCGAGACGCTTTCGTTGACCTGGACGAGCAGAAGGAGGCTGTCGTGCGAGGAACAGCTGGTGGAAGTGCTCGCTCGGTACGTTCCACCTTCTCTTCCCCTGGCGCTCTGGACTGAACTCTCACGTCTTTGTACAGCCCGACGTCTCTCCCGTTCGACACGACGGCTCTCCCGTCTACGCCCCGACGAACACCTCATCGCGCGCGTCCACGCCCGCCCCACCGTCGTCACGCGCCGTCGACCCCTTGTATCCCTTTTCGTCGCCCGGTCGTTCCGTTCATCGCCCGTCGTCGCCCGCTCCCTCCGCTTGCCGCTCTCACTCGCCTGGACCGGCGCACAACCCGTCCCCCTTGCCCGACCACCTCTCGCGCCTCGCCTTCTTCGGCGCCGACAAGCCTCGCCTGAACAACACGGTCGCGGAGGTGTTGTTGGACGTCTTCATGGTGAGCGACTGGATGATGGGGCTACACGGGATGCTGGAGAAGGAGGAGCGCAGCGAGGCAAGCTGGCGCGGCGCCGACGAGGAGGACGAAGAAATGGACGACGGGTGGAATGCGGAAGACGCAGGCTCGGCCATCGACTACTGGATGAACGACTGGTCGTCGTTCTCGAAGGAGGACGTCCTGCGGGCGCGCAACAACCGTTCGTGGACGGACGAAGCCTTCGCCTTCGCGATCGGCCACCTCGAGCAGCGCCTCGAGCGAGTGCGGGAGTCGGACACGCCGGATGAGGTGGAGCGTTGAAGGGGCATCGAGGCATTCATCCTGCGGAACTATGCTGAGGATGCGCTGCGGTCGGACAAGGCCATCTCGAGGGTGCGCGGTGGATGAGAGTGTTCGAGACTGCATCTGTCTACCTTGCACAGTTTTTGTCGTTGTACCTTTACGCTTTGCATCACAACTCGTCGCTGTCTCTATTTCTCACTTGTGCGGATCCATCAAGTATGCGAACGTCAAGACTTCCACAGCTTGCGCTCAGTCAGCCTTCGATCAGTTCGTCAAAATCTCTACATTGTCAAGACTATACCGGAAAGCCCTTCGAGGCGAGAACAACGACCGCACAACGCGCAAGCTGTGTGAAGGATATCAAGCAGTGACCTTCCCAAGTCGAGCGGACGCAGAGCGAGCTTGTACCGCCAGGACGTTGGATTAGCACCTTAAAGAGGTGACTTGAAACGTCAGCTGGCCCAAAGACTCGTCACAAGGAGACAAAGCCCGGCGAAGTGAACAGACGGGGCTTTCCACTCCGTCCGAAGGCCTGTAAACATAAGGCAGCTACTACCGGATGCCCCGCTGTAGCACAGTGTCAGAATCAACGCCGAGACCTCGAGCCCAAGGTAAGAAGGTCTTGATCACATCTGCAAGGTGAAGCAGGCGAAGAAGGGAGCAGCGCGAGGCTGGCTCGCATCGGGCGACTTGATGGGTTTCCGCTGAGACCAAGATGCTCGAAATCTGTGATGGTCGACGTCTACTGTGTCACCAGAGCTTCAAGATCACGACGAGAAGCCGATGCAGCGAGGCCGCTTGTCGCCGCCACCGCCTCTTCAGCCGCTCATATATGCGTCAGGCGGATGCTCGCCTATGAGTTATACTTACCTGGTTGCGGCGCACGTCTCACGAATACGGGCGTCCTTCAGTGGCACTTCGCATTGCACGGCGACTCGCAGACCTACGGAGCGCTACTGTCGCGTGTGGTCCACAGGGCTGCACAGTGACACTATAATTCGGACCGCTGAGCTGGCTTTCGGGCTGGCTCAGCTTTTTGCCGCCGTACCGTTGCTGTTGCTGCTCCCGCCTGTCGTCTTCGCTTGCCAACTGGGACGCCGGGAGCGGGAAAACGACGTCGTCTCCCTCTGGACGAGCACAAATCCTCTCGCTTCGCGTCGTCGCTTCGTCTCCCTCTTCTCGCTTGCAAGAGGTCGTCAGACTTGCTTCCAGCTCGAAGTCAACTCCAGCAACACAGCCGAACCACACCGCCAACCCCCGCCAGCCGGACGCACCAGCTTGGGCCTTGCATCGCCTCGTCGAAACTCCCATCTCCGCCTCTGAAACGAGCTAGAACCGCGGCGGGATGGCCCTGCTCGCGGAGCACGCCCTGCTGTACGCGCTGCGGTCGCCGACGACACCGCTCGCAGACAAGGTCGCCTCCGCCTCGTCCGCACTCGACGCACAGCCAGGCAACGTCTCGCTCGCGGCGACGGTCAGGGACTGGGCGGTCGATGCGCTGCTGAGGGCTACGAGGCAGCAGGCGTCGGTTGCGGGCACGGCGGCGATACTGGACGCAGATTTGTGGGAGTTGGCCGCGCGGACGACGGAAGCGACCCTCTCGACTTCGCCCGTAGCGGCGTCTACCCTGCCCATCTTTGTCGCATTCGTCACGCAGTACTCTCAGGCGGCGTCGGACGTCCAGCTACTGAGAAGCGCGGCCTCGGTGTGGTCGAGGTTGGCGGCGAACGCATTGCGGAAGGCGACGGCGGATGCCTCGCTCGACGCCTACGAGAAGCTGCTCGAGGCGAGCTTGCGGGTATTCTCGAGGGAAGAGGGGGCCGGAACGGTCGACGAGCGGGAGGTCTGGACGGAACTCGCGGTCAACTGGCTCAAGCCGTTCCGTTCGGTCGCTCTCGAGGCTGGAAAGGGCGGGAAGAAGGTGCGCTGCGTTCACTTGAGCGCTCCAAATGAATTGCTAACTTACAAGCACCCGCGCAGATCCCGAGCCACACCCTCAGCCTCCTCCCGACGCTCCTCCCGCTTCTCTCTCGCCTCTCACCGACCTCGCCGCTTCGAACCTCCCTCCTGCAGACTCTCCAGCTCGCCATCTTCAACCTCGAGAACCTGCGACGCGGTCTCGCGCGCGACTCGTACACGGCGGGCGGCGCATCAACCTCTTCCCAACCCGCACCCTCGACCGCCGACTCTGAACTCCTCGCCGCTCTCGCCTCCCTCCCTTCCACCGGCACGGCAGCAGCCTACGATGCTATCCCCTCACTCACCCAGATCTACTTTTCTGCGGTCGCCACTCACGCCGAGACGCTCTTCCCTCTCCCCGCCAAGGCGACTTTCGCAACGCCGAGCGCGCAGAAGAGCGCTCGCGAAGTTCTCGGACTGACGAAGCGCCGCGAGATGGCAGGACGCTGGATTCGCGGAGTCATCGACTACCTCTCGTGGCCGAAGGAGGCAAATGCGATGGAGACGGACGAGGTAGGACTCGAGGAGGTCAAGTCGGCGGCACTTGCGGGCTCGCTCGCGGTTGTCGAGCAGAACGACTTGCACAGGCCGGGTCAGGCGGGGGAGAGCTGGGACAAGGTCCTTCCAGACATCGTTTCGGGCGCCGTCTCGCGACTGGAAGGCAGCGTCAACTCTGCAAACCGTGAGGCGACCTTCACCATTCTTAGGACGATTTCTAACCTTGACCACGACGTCCTCGAGCCCGCTCTTCCTCGCATCCTCGCCGTTCTCGCTGGCACGCCCGACCTCTCCACTCTTCCGACTCCCGAGCTCGACGCCTTCCTCCGTCACCTCATCGAGCACCACTCCCGCTCCGTCACTCTGCCGACACTCCTCACTCGCATCGCGGACGCCCTCGCCTCCGCAGCTTCGTCGACCTCGAACGACAGCGTCCTCACCTCGCACACCTTCCTCAGCCAGCTCGGTACGGCCGTCGCCGGCATCGTAGGTGGACCAAACGCCGTCCGTGCAGCGTGGCAGACCCTCGTCGACCCAGTGCTCGATGCACTCCAACCAAGCGCGACGACCGAAGCGGCGGATGCGACGGACGCGCCCAGCCCAGCAAAGAAGCGCAAGCTTTCCTCCGCCCCGCCCTCTTCGGTTCTTCCCGCCGCCTCTCGCCTCCGAGTCGCCGACGTTCTCATCCGCCACGCTCCCGTCTCGTCGCTTTCCGTCCTCGTCGAGCCGCTGCGAGTCTTCGTCGACGAGGTCATCGACTCGCATCTCAAAGACTTTGCGAAGGCTAGTCTCGCCAGCTCGGCTGCCGAAGAGGTCGACGAGGAGTCCGAGACACCACGGAAGAAGGCGAAGAAGAGCAGTCGGCGGAAGTCGGGCGCAGCTCTCGCGGTCGACGCAGGACAGGTGGACCCGGCGACGAGGCTCGGTGTCGAGCTTTTCCAGCTGCTATACACGGCTGTCTCACGCCTATCGAGCGAAGGGCTGCTTTCGATGGCGGAAGGCGCGGAGGAGACGTCGCGGTGGTGGGAGTTGCGGGCGAAGCGGCGGGAGTTGCTGCGCGAGGTTGTCGAGAAGGGCGTCCCCGAAGCGGCTGTCGTCTCGGTGCGTACTGAGGTTCTTGGAGGCCTCCTGCGTGTTCATGCTGACGCTTCTCCTGCACAGACCAAGGTACTTTTGCAGCAGCTCGAGCTACGCACCGACCTCGACGACGCAGAGGCTGCCGGCATCGTTCAAGCCGTCTTGAGTCGCGTTGAGGACCAAGCCGCGTCCGAAGAAACGTCGTGGTCAGGCCGTTTGAGGGGTTTGCGAGCTGCAGAAGCCGGCATTGCGACATGGGAGCTGTTGTCGCGCAGGTGGCTGCCGTTGATCAAGTGCGTCTCCTCTCGGTTGGTCCCGACGAGTAGCGCTGACGAAGCTGTCTCAAACAGCAATGTCGCCTCGGAGGACCAGCTTCGCCAAGTCGCCTCGATCACCCTCTCCTCTCTTCGCCGCACGAGTCCAGCCGGCTCAGAATGGTCTTTGAGCGCAATAACGGCACGACTGCTTCGACGGGCCGACTTCTGGGAACTACCGCGCGTGCAAGGTGAGTGTGCGAGAAGGGCGACGTTGTCCCGCTAACTCGTTTGCTCCGCAGCTTGCCTTCTGCCTGCCCTCCGCGATCTCGTCTCGCTCCCCTCGCTGTCATCCCCGACGGCGGTGCTCGCCGCCATGGCTACGCCAACCGATAAGGCGTCGAAAGCCCTGCGATCTCTCGCACAGGCAACTCTCCTCGAAACCGTCGACGTCTTCGCTGCCATCTCGACCTGCATTCCCGTCGAGTATCTCAACAAGGAAACCCGACGTCAACTGGCCGATTGTGCACTTGCGCTGGACTTGTGGGTGACGTCGGGCGAAGTGGCGGTTCTCGTCGAGGCGAAGGAGCGGGCGCAGCACGTCCTGCGGTCGTTCGTTGCTTCCTTGGGCGTGCAAGCGGTAAATTGTGTGTCTACACCAGCCCTTCATTGTCGCTCACCCAGCTTCTCGTCACAGAACATCTCGTCGGACGTCACGCAGCGTCTCCTCCACGCAACGCTTCCCGCCGCACTCGATGAGACTCTCGTCTTCTACCGGACATTAGTCGTCGAGTGCGTCCCTCTTCAGTTGTTCAAGCATGCACTGCCGCTGACAAGCGAACTCGCGACGCAGGCCTGCCCTCGCTACCCTCAAGCAGAACCAGCACTCGGGCGAGCTCCAGTCCATCCTGGACTCGTTCGGTGGCCTCTCGGTGGGCGCAACCACTTCCGCTGCTGGACCGAGGGAGGAGGCGTTCTTCGCTCTGCTCGACTCCCTTGTGACCGCCATCCCGGACGCAACAACGTAAGCGGGACTGGACCTGTTCTGATGCCTTCGCTCGACTAACGCGCCTTCTGTAGCCTGCCCGCAGAGCTGCGCAACAGCATCGTCCGCCTCGTCGACCAAGCCAAGCGGCAGCTCGACGAGTCCCTCCCGGCCGCCTCGTCTGTCTTCGGTCAGAAGAGCGCGACGAGCCTGGCGGGCCTCCTCGTGGCGTACCGCTCGCTCTGGGCTGCGCAGCATTGGCTGAGGAACGGTGAAGAACGGACCGAAAGTGAGTTGCCGTCCTGGCTTGTTCAGCCTTCGGCCTACTTACCGAACCTCTCTCCAGTCGCGACCGAGTTCGTTCACGCTGCGGCTGCATCCGTCGTGTCACTCGCTGCGTCGGCGTCTGCTGAGCGACCGCCTCTGCGCATCGTCACGGCCACCCTTCGCCTCCTTGCCCTGCATGCCGAGGTCTTGCGCTCATCCGCCTCACCTGGCAAGGTCGACACGCGGCCTTTCGAGATGCTTCTCGCTTGCCACCTCGTACTGCGCCAAACTGTCGACGATGCCGGTACGTCCCCCAGCGTCATGTGTGCGGAACCCGCTCGCTGATTCCCTCAATTCGCAGATGCTGCCGACCTCGATGCTGAATGCGCCGCAGCGACTGCCTCCACGACCGTCGAAGAGTACTCTGCTGCTCTGCAAGCTGTGGCCGAGGCTCTTGCGACCGACGCGGGCCCATCCTTCGAGCACACGATGCAGGTCGCCAAGATACTTCTCCTTGCCGGTCCCGAAGGTGCGTGCGCAGATCACCGCCGACGTTCGTCTTCGCATCTGACGCCCCACTGCACAGGCTCAAGCCGAGTCGCGGCCAGCTCGTTGTCCGACATCCTGCGACAGCTGCTCCTACTTGTCGAGCGCAAGACTGTCGACGGGAGCGGCAGCCTCGAGCTGTTCCTTCCAGTCGCTTCCTTCGTTGAGAGCATCTGTGGCGAGCGGGTGAGTACCTCCTAGCATGCGCAGCGCAGACCTTGAGCTGACTTCGACTTGCCACAGCCTCTCCTCCTTTCTCGCCTGAACACTAGTTCAGTGCTCTCGCTCGCCTCGCTCATTCTGCGACCGTCACCAAAGTCGCCAAGCACCGGGGAACGGTCGTCGCCCGCTTCGACCGTCTCGGAGGTCTTCCTCACCCTCGCGACGTCGGTCGGCCACATCGTCCGACACCGCAAGGACCACCTCGTCACCCTGTTCCCCTCCCTCATCTCGGTCCTCTCCGCTTTCCTCTCGACTCTCAGGCGTGCCGGAGCTGGGACCCTCGGCTCGGTGCTCGAAGGCGAGGACGAGACCGCATCGGTCGTCGTCGGTCACCGTGCCGAGCGTGAAGCCAAAGCGACTTTCCCCGCCTGGATCTGGGAAGGAGGTCGCGACGCAATCGGGCGGAATGAAGCACGAGCAGTAGGACGACTACTCGGCTCGCTCACGGCCAAGACAACGACCACGACCGCCTCGAAGCGCAAGTCGGCCATCTCGACAGGCCAAGCGGTCGACGCTTCGGCCAACACCTCTCTCGCCGCCCCTCTTTCGAAGCACGCGCCGTTCCTTCTCCTCGATTACCTGCGCGCCTGCGTCCATCCGACCTGCCCGATCCCTTCGGCTCTTCGCGCCGAGTTGCAGGGTGGATGGTCCGAAATCCTCGATGCGATGGGCAAGTGGGAGCGCGAGGCGCTGATGAAGGGTCTGCTGAGCGAGGACGAGGAGGCTGAGCGTGGAGTCTTGCGGAACTTGTGGAAGAGCTGGGAGAAGGAGCGGTACAAGGGTTGAGGGCGCCTTTCGACGATCTGGAATATCGCAACGTTGCAGCATCGCTTCGGTGGCGACAAGAACATCTCACCAGATTGTGGCTCAGCTTTCCGCCGACAGGAGCTTGCGACCGTCCGCGGACCTTGCCGGATCACTCACGCCTCCTCGTTCGCTCCTTCGCCCCTCAACTCGCTCATCTGCTGCACTCACGACTGGCTATTGCATGCTCGAGGCGTCCTTCCACCCCTCTCGACAACGCTGCACCGGCCTTCACGCTTCGCATGA
Source organism: Rhodotorula toruloides NP11 (assembly GCF_000320785.1). Lineage (NCBI taxonomy): Eukaryota > Fungi > Basidiomycota > Microbotryomycetes > Sporidiobolales > Sporidiobolaceae > Rhodotorula > Rhodotorula toruloides. The sequence continues at coordinate 128,236 of NW_015622963.1, forward strand.
GCGCGAGCTGGCTCAGCGACGACACCCGGGACGTCTTGCTGTGCTGCTTCGCCCCGCCTGTTATCGTCAAGCGCAAGAGGGGCGTCCATTTGGACTTTTGGCTGTGCGTCTACATCCCCTTCACTCGCCTCTCGTCTCGCTGACAGCCACTTCCACAGCTCGCTAGAACTCACTCTCTTCGGGTCCAACTGCTCCCCTCGCTATGCTCCATCGATCGTTACGCTGACGAGTACAATGCGCAGATGGCTACCAGGCGTGATGTTTGCGATCTACATCCTGTTCGCCGACGAAGATCCGCCTCCGAGAAGGGCGAATACGACGTCGCAGGACGACACTCGCCTGGCACAGAGCGAAGAAGACGGTCAAGATGACGCTGCGATAAGGAAGAAGCGCAGGCGGGACAGGTGGAAGCGGTCAGGACGGCGGAGGGAGTCGAGCGAGTGGTCAGGCGGCGAGGAAGCATGAGGACTGTGGGCGTTCCTTCGGTACACTTGGCTCGCAGAACGACGCAATAAAGTGTATCGTTGTACTTTCAGACTCTATACGCTCGAAAAGGAGGCTACAACCCGTCAATTTCTGCTCGACGACCCCTTCGCACTCGACTGTTCACTCTCGCTCGCTATGGCTTCGTCTGAGAAGGCTCCGCTGAATCCGCAGGAGCGAGAAGACCCTGTTTTGCCCACTGCGCTACGTCTGCCCGTCTTCAACAAGCTCAAAGGTGTGTTCATTCGCCTGCACCGCCTCCAGCCTGATGAGGAGGAGGAGGGAGACGACGACAGCGCGGTGAGGCGTGACTGACCGAACGACACCTCGCAGGAAAGCACATCGTCCTCGCCAGCGCCTCGCCGCGCCGCAATGAGATCCTTCGCACCTTTGGCTTGAACCCTCGCATCGTCCCGTCCACCTTCCCCGAAACCCTCTCCCATGCGGAGTTTGACGATCCTGCCCAGTACGCTGTGGCGACAGGGTCAGCCAAAGTGCGGGCGTGACCCGATCGGAGAGCGCGGAACCGCTCTGCTGACCTCTCGCGCTTCTTGAACAGGCCGTAGAGGTGTACCAGCAGCTCGTACGGGATGACCCAGAGGACCCTCCTGATCTCGTCATTGGCGGTAAGCAGAAGGAAGGGCTCGAGCGGAATCTGCTTGCTGAGATTGTCTCTCTCGCAGCCGACACCGTCGTGATTCTTCCCGGCCCCGATCCTACGATTCTCGAGAAGCCGCGGAATAAAGCCGACCAGCTCAACATGCTCGAGAGCTACCAGGGCGCAAAGGTGCAGGTCGTGACGGGCGTGACGATAGGTACGTCGCTCTCGCAACTCTCTCTCGCTGTTCTCGCTCATCCCCCGCTCACTCTCCGCAGTCCAGCCTCAGATCGCTACGCCTGGCTACTCCTGCGCGTCATTGGTGGTCGCGACAAACGTCCGTGAGCGTTTCCAGCCAACCCGCCATTCTCGCAGCTGACTCGCATTCGCAGGTCGTTTTCGCAGATTGTTCATCCGAGCTGCTGCAGGCGTATGTGGAGTGTGGCGAAGGGCTAGACAGGTACGAGCACTCCTTCACCCATCCTGACGAGGCGCTGACTCTGGACGATCAACAGGGCGGGCGGATTTGCGGTTCAAGGGCAGGGCGGCTTGCTGGTCAAGCGCGTCGAGGGCGATTACAACAACGTCGTCGGCTTCCCTGGACAGGTGCGTCACCTTGGCGCGATCTGAGGGGGGGCGAGGCGCTGACTGCCCGCCACTCGCAGGCGTTCATCGAATGGCTCAGCCAGCTGACTGAGGAGGGGACTCTGCTCGAGCTGGACTAGACGGGAGAGCAAGGTGCGAACGTATTGTAGACGACTTGTACTACTCTGAGAAGCAATGCACAACTACTGCGGAACCAGATCACTTCGCCTCCGCCTCCTTCCCGCACTCGGGACAAACCCTCAGCTCAGCCTTGGTCATCCATTCCTGCGAGCGGGATACGCAAATTGAGCACACCAGCCAGGCGCAGAGGGGGACGAGCACGCACGTTGATGAGCGGCTTGAGCTGCGTGCCGAGATCTGAGCAGTGGAACGAGACCTCGCGAATGATGGTTGGCGAAGCATGCTCTGGGTTCTGGCAGTACCATCGCAGCCGGTCTGTCGAGTGTCTCAACGTAAATAATGCTCCTTACGGTCGAGAGGGCGCGACGACGCACCGACAGCAGTTCCAGGTCTTACTCGCTCAATCACGATTCCCACAGTGTCGGCGTATCGGCAGGGGTTGTGAGGCGTGTTCCCTGCACAGGAAATATGTCAGTGAAGCACGGCCGGCATGCGGGAGGAACGACTAACCCGGAAGCAAGAACATCTCGCCCTCGTCAATCGTGATTTCGCGGAACTCGCCTCCCGTTACGGCGACCGCCTCCAAACCCTCTTTCGTTTTGACCCGCTCGCCGACCTTTGCGTTGTCAATGACCTTGAGCGTCATGGCGCCCTTGAGCTGGTAGAACCATTCCTGCCGGAACGAACGGAGGTCAACTCTGCGGCGCGAGTCTTCTAGTCCAACAGAACAGCAGCAAGCGCACCTCTGTCTCATTCAGGTGATAGTCTGTGCGAGAGTGAAAGGTCAGGAGTCGCGGGGAAAAGAGCGAGAAGCAGGTGTGCGCACCGTTCCTCGAGTTAGGCCCGCCGACCAGCATCACCGTGAAGTCGCCGCCGTCATAGCTGCGGAAGCAAACTCTGGGAGTTAGCAGGAGCAGCTGAGTTCAGCAAAGGAAGCGGGACGGACATGCATTTATTGTTCACAGGCGGCTGGAGGAGGTGACCGTTCTCCTTCAGCCACTTGGGGATGTTCAGCGGCGGCGCGAGCATCTGTAGTCGGGATTGACGTCCGTCAGCACTGTCAAGCGGGCGAACGACGGCCTTTTGAAGCGTGAAGAGCGCGTCCTGCACCCGAAGAATTGTACGGCCTCCAACGAGCTCCATCGCGGACCAATCGCCCGCCGACTGGACGCATCTGCGATAAAAGCCCATCGAGCCCTCCTAACGTGTCCGCCCATGCCTGCAGGCCCGTCGTCCTCGACTTCCTTCATCTCCGAGCGAAGTCAAGAGCAACGCGGAGTCTCCTGAAGGACGTGCAGCCTGTGCGACAGCAAGAAGAAAGCTCACAGTGATTGCCTGGCTGGGGCAGAAGCAGAACGAGCCCGAGCGAGTGAGCTGATAGTCGACAAGGGCGAAGTTGGCTATTCCTCGATCTCCACAGGCAGGCATACAAACTCTCGTAACGTTCAGACTGTGCGCCTGGAGCAGCGAGCAAGACGTGACTTTCCGCGACGAAGCCTGCGAAGCGTGCAGAAGAGTCGAAACAAGGGAGGAAGTCTTGCACAACAGCAGGAAACAGGAAAGGACGGTCTACGAGTCTACGCGGCAGCGACTGCGGCCACAACAGGCTGCTCAATGGCAAGCTTGTCCGCCTGTGCGACCGGGGGCGACGCTGAGGTGAGCTGGTCGACCATCGGCGCGACGAGAGCCGAGTCGAAGTTGTCGTGACAATGCTGGATTGCGTCGTGCTGCCAGAGCCACAGCGCAAACTGCAGCTGGACAGCCTCGGGATCGATGGGCTTCGTGTAGTCGACCTTGTGCATCCTGTTGCGGTTATCGACGCCGAGCTGCTGCGCTCGCTTGACCCGCTCGTACCTCAGCGTCTGGTAGACCTTGAGCGCGACGTTCAAGGGCAGGCCCTTCTTCTTGGCGATGGAAAGCGCATGCGCGATGGTGACGCCATCCTCGACGGCCTGTAGCAGACGAGGTTAGCTGAATACTCGCGAGGTGCTCGGCGCGAGGGAACGGACCTGGCTGGCGCCTTGCTGCGAAGTCGGAAGGAACGGGTGCGCTGCGTCGCCAAGACTGCAAGAGAGGCGTAAGTGTATGTCGCGCGAATTCGACGTGGACAGGAAGGGCTCACACGCAAGTTCGCCCGCCTTCGGAGACCCAGCGAGGAAGTGGGTCGCGGAAGACGAGCTTCCAGTCGACCAACGCGCCCTCCGGCGTGGTCTCCATGACTGCGAAGGGCAATGCGTTAGCGCAAGTGTCGATCAGCAAAGCGAGATGAACGCACCAGCCTTGACAACCGGATCCCAGTCCTTGACATATTCCAGCGCGTCCTCGACCTTGCCAGGGTACATCCACGACTCTTCGACGTCCGCCTTGTCCAAGCTGTCGGCATAGCGAGTCAGCATTGAGTTCGAAGGTGGAACGACGAACGCGACAGACTGGGTGAGCAGCCAGTGCATCTCCTTCCCACTTTTCGTCGTGCCGATGATGAAGTGCGCATCGGGGCCGATCCAGATACTCCGTGCGTCTTCGTCGACGGGCGCGAGGTGGGCGCAGATGGGGTTGGCGCGGATGCGGTCGGCCGAGTACGAGGTGCGGAAGATGGCGTAACCGCTTGGTCGAGGAGCGTCGTAGACACCGAGGACGAGCTCGCGAGCCTTCGACTTGACGCCTGATCGGGAGGAACGTCAGCCGGAAGTCGCAAAAAATTGTACTGAGTGGACTCACCATCAGCTCCGAGAACCACATCGCCCTTGTACAGCTTGCCATCGACCTCAACGCCCGCAAAGTCGGTCTCCTCGACGTATTTCGCGACTCGGCTGTTCATCAGGATCTGCAGAGAGCGCGTCAGTGTCCGGTTATAAGCCGACTGAGAAGGGCAGGACGGGCTGACCTGGACGCCAAGCTCCTTCGCCCTCTTGATGAGCAGCTGGTGCAAGTCGTAGCGAGTCGTGTCGTACAGCGGGGCGTCCTTGAACGGGTTGGCGTCGCCCATGTCCTCGCCCTTCTTCTGCTGCCGCTGGTGTGTGATGAACTGGCCATCGTAGCGGTACCAGCGGAGACCGTCGGGGTAGGCACAGGACTTGGAGAGCTCGTAATGGATGCCCCAGCGCTTGACGAACCGGCCAGAGCTGCGAGTGGAAAAGTACGAGTCAGCAAGATTCGAGGTGGTTCGAATGCGAGCGAGACTCACTTGGGGAAGAGACCGATATTGCTGCGAGCACACGATGAGCGTCAGTAAGTCTGATGGTCCGAAGCCGAGTCTCAAGGACTCACTCGCCGAGCGGCTTGAACTCCTTCGTCTGCTCGAAGAGGATGACCTCGTGGCCTTCGAGGCGACTTTCGATGGCGCAGGCGAGACCGCCGATGCCAGCACCGACGATGATGACCTGTATACGTCGTCAAGAAGTCAGTAAAGGGCTTGGTACGCGCCCAGGAGACGAAGTGCACCTTGATGCCGGAGGGGGCGCCAGGCAGAGGACGCGGTTCGTCGGTGAGCGAGGGGTCGGGAGCGCCGCGAGACTGGGAGATGGCCGACATTGCTGGCGTGTGCTGGTCGCAGGAGGATGAGGAAGAAGGAGAAGGAGCGAGTCGCCGAAAGTTGATGCGAGCCGACGAGGCGGCGGTGGGGATGTGGGGCGACGTTGGCTGGCGGGGAGTCGCCGGAACGACCTTCGAGAGCTTAGCATGGCTGGGTCACGGTGGAGCGGGCGCGCGGCGTCGGAACCGGTCTCGCGCTGGCCGAGGAGACGTTCCGGACGAGGTCGGAAGAAGGATGGGTCAGACCCAGCGCTTCAGTCGGACGTGGATGCTGCAACGGGCATGGTGTCGCAGCTCATGCCGAGAGACGCGCAGACCTCGACGAGAACCGAAAAGGCTTGGTCGAATTGCCGGTGGGAAGGGAGGACGACGCGCCGGAGAGACGCCAGCTGCCCCTGTCGCCGCAAGTACAGCAGGGCGCTCGCTAGCTCCAGCGGTGGCAAGCCGCATCTGCTGTCGGACCGGTCGACGAGCTCTTCGAAGGTGGCGCTCGTCCCGCAGCTCGACAGCAGGATGAAAGCGTCGGGATGGCCGGAGGTCGTGAAGGCGAAGCTCGACAGGGTAGGGAAATGCTGAGCCAGCTTCTCGACAGCACGCATGTTGCTTGAAGTCAAGTGCAAGGACCGAACGGGCGTCGCTGCCCATCGCAAGCCGCCGAGACGAGATGGTGGAATCTCGGCGATGTCGAAGTCGAGATGTCGCAGCGAGTCGGCTTGGATAGAAGCCCCGAGCAGCCACTCGAGCTGCTGCGGCGATACGGCGGGCGAAGAGTGCAGCGCGAAGCGCCTCAGGCGGCAAAGTGGACGAGGCGGCGCCTTCAAGGCCGCTGGGGAAGCCTGGATCCGCTTGAGGTCCAGCTCCTCAAGCTGCGGCAAGTCCTGAAGGATCTGTCCGATGGCGTGCAAGTTGAAGCCTGCGCGGCTGCCTGCGATGGAGAGAACGCGAAGGGAGGAAAGGTTCGAGGCGAAGCCAAGTTGGCGCCGTTTCAGTGTCGTGAATGCCGGTCCCTCGAGACGGAGCTCCTCCAGCCCGACGCAGGCCAAGCACAGCCGCAGAAGGTCCTCCTCAGAACAGGACTCGTTCGCTTCGCCTCGTCGTCTCCTCGTCCCTCGACCCGACTGCGCCTCGACATCGCTCTTCCGCAACACCAGTGTTCGCGTGTCGCTCGCTGCGTTTGATCCAGCCTCTACCCTCGCTAAGAATGCCTGCACGCTGCCGGACGTCGAGAAGACGAGGTTGCGGACGAGGAGTTGGTCAACGAGGGTGTGGAGGGAAGGCGTGGCGAGGGCGAGGCGGGCGAATTGGGCTGGCGGGCTAGCGTATTGTACGAAGCTGAGAATGCGCTCGAGCACGTCTCTAGGAAGATCTGTGAGCATTGTTGTCGAGTGGGAGAGGCGAACCCGCTCGCTCAACTTTCTGGCGACAACCGCACCGCGCTCACCCGCTCAACCGTGCTGGACTGGCCTGCGAAGGACGCCGATGAGCTGCGACTGTCCGCCCCGATGACCCTCCGCCGCTACGCGCGCCTATACGGCGTGCTCGCTCTCCTTCGAATCCTCATCGCTTTCACCTCGACATCCGCGATCCACCCCGACGAGCACTTCCAAAACCCTGAGATCGCGGCCAGCACGGTGTTTGAGTACAGCCGGCTGGACGGCAGGCTGCTACGAACATGGGAATGGGAGGGCCCGAATCCGTGTCGAAGCATCGTTCCAGTCTTGGGCTCGACAGGCTGGACGTTCGCGCTCTCGAAGCTGGCGATGGGCGACAGTCAGTCGATTCGATGGCGGACTTGCGCGGCTGCTGGCACTAACGTTGCCATTTGCGCAGAGCCCACTGGCTACGCCCTCTTTCTCGCTCAAAGACTGGCCATGCTGCTGTTCTCGTTCTTCATAGGCGATTTAGGATGCTCAGGGCTTCATCAACACGGCTGACGTCCTATCCCTCGCAGACTACCTCCTCTGTTCGACATCCAAAGGCTCCCCAATCCCCTTTCTCATGTTCGCCAGTTCGCCCGTCCTCTTCACCTTCCTTCTCCGCCCCTTCTCCAACTCGCTGGAGACGCTCCTTCTCGCTGCAGCGTTTTACCTCGCCCCTCGAGGCACGCAGCGGGTTCGTCCATCTCGCCTCATCGCATTCGGCGTCGTCCTCGCACTTGGCGTCTTCACTCGCATCACCTTCGTTGCATTCGCTGCGCCGCTGATTCTGGATGTCGCTCAGCGACTTGCTTCTCAGCCTTCGCGCTCACCGCAGTGCGTACGACTCACCGCCTCGCAAGGCGCGTAAGTCTTACCAGCTCTCTCTCGCAGATCCCCGCTTCTCCGGCTGGCGAAACGAAGCATTCCCATCGTGCTCTCCTTCGCCATCGCGTCGCTCGCATGCGCAATCACCGACACCGTCTACTTCTCTCGGACCGAGTCTGCCCCGCTCTCCCGCCTGATCCTCACCCCGCTCAACCTTCTGCGGTATAACCTCTCCGCCGCAAATCTCGCCGAGCACGGCCTGCATCCTCGTTACATGCATGTCCTAGTCAATTGGCCGATGCTTTTTGGCGCCGCCCTGGCGGTTGTTCCGACTGCCGCCGCGAGTTTGCCACGGGCGAAAGATACGGATTCGCGACGGGCGAAAGACACGGATTCGAAGCCAGAGGACCGACGCCGCATGATACGTGAGTTGTCAAGACCCTATCGCGCTGAACTATACTGAGGTCGGAAGCTCGCAGTCTACCTCGCCTCCTTTCTCGTTCCGACATTCCTCCTCTCGCTCCAGCCGCACCAAGAACCTCGCTTCCTCGTCCCGCTCATCTTTCCGCTCGCGCTCCTCGCACCGTTTTCGTCGCTCTTCCGCTCGGGCACTAAGCGGGCGCGCAAGTGGCGCAAAGCATTCTGGGTGAGTGCTCTTCCCCGAATTCCGCTTCTGCATCAAGCTCACGTCCACGATCTAGGCGCTTTGGCTCGTCCACTCGACAATCTTCACCATTCTCTTCGGCTACCTGCACCAAGGAGGTCTTTTGCCAGCCTTGTTTGCCTTGAACGGCCAGCTGGGCGATCCGTCGACCGCACTTGGCGCGTCGAAAGTGGTCGACATCGTCTTCTGGCGAACATTCATGCCGCCGCGACACCTCCTCTTGCCTATAGTCGATGGTGCGCACCATCCATTTGATAGCACGCTTATCTTGACTGACGCGCTGGCTCCTCTCGGAGGGGGTTCAATCGTCCCGGCAGTCAGGGTGGCCGACCTGGCCGGCGCGTCGTTCGACATATTCGTCTCGACCCTGCTCGACAAGACTCAGCAGCAGAACAGCTTCACCGAAGCCTCCCACACCGCACTCCTCGTCGCGCCAGCCTACACCGTCCACTCGCTCGACCTCCTCTGTTCCGTCCGCCCGGCATCCGCCAAGCCTGACGACTTCTGTCTCGAGCCCCCGCTGGTCGACAATGACGGAGAGGAGCGGACGTTTGGCGTGCACGTCGATATGGACAGGCTGGGGGAGTTGCGGCACGCGACTTGGCGTACTGCTGGAGTTGGCGTGTGGGTTGTGCGGCGGCGGGTGACCCCTCCATTGGGTGCGTAGCAGCAGCAAAAGGTGCAAGATGCTCGCGAGATGTATCGACGGGCGCGTGGGAGAGGACAACGTGGCGAAAGCGACCTTCGCAAGTTTCCGAACGGCTCGCTTCGCTTCCTCTGCGCTCCTCGCCGGCTGCGTCTTGAACCCCGACTACATCCACGTCCTGCCTGACTCTCATAGGCAGCTCAGAGCTGCAGCAGATGCTGTTCTACTCGCGAAGTCCCCAACTTGCGGTCGTCCTCTCCACGAAACGCTTCTCCCTCCCGCTCGACTACCTGCGCACAGATGCCTGGCCCCTTCATGATGGTAATCGAGCGAGCGCATTGCCTGAAAATTATCGCCTTTGGGTCGGCTGGAATGACGTCGCCTCCTCTCCGCTCGCATCGAGGCCGTCCGCTCGCTTCTCTCGCTTCGTAAGCTCTCTTGTTCTCTTCCACACACCTTCAGCGTCTCTTCGCATCCACTCACTCCACCTACAGTGCGTCCAGGACCTCGGCTCTCCGTCCTTGCTCTCGCCATGGCTTCCTTGTCCTCCAAGGGGGTCCACCGTCACTCACACTCGCTCGTGTGACCCGCAGACCACCCTACACACTCACAAACTAGCAACAGTGAGTTGCGCGTGCTCTGCTCCTCCAACGAAGCGCATCGTGCTCACCACTGCTTCCTCCGCGCCCATCCTCGCCGGCCCCTTCCTCCGCTCCCCCCTCACCCTCGCGCTATCCGTGCAGTGTCCACCAAGACTCAGGCTGAGGCTCACGGCGGTGCTGGCGACCTCGGCGAGCAGAAGCCCCAGAAGGGCCCGCAGCCGACTAGCGACGCTCCCCGCTACGAGGAGGGCAAGGAGAACGCGCACGACTTGGCCGACTCGAAGGACGAGCGCAGCATTGCCAACAACGTGCGTTGTCAACGGTCCCTCCCTCGGCGACAGGCAGTGCAGGCGGAGAGTGTCGCCGTCCCTGCTTGAGTCCGTCGTATTGACGCTTCCCTTTCCTCGCGTTCCTCTCCGTCCTTTCCAAATCCCTCCATTGCTCCACTCGTTTTGCCCCTCTCCCGCGACCTGCTCCGTCCTCGATTCGCACCGACAGCTCGCTGCTGCCAAGGCAAAGGAGAAGGCTGAGGACCAGAAGGAGGACTCGACTGGCTACAGCGGTGTCGGCGCGGCCGAGGCGCACGGCAACAAGCCCTCTCGGGGTGCACAGATCGACGCTGAGGTGCGTCGTGACCCTTTGAGTCTTTGGACGCAGGCGCAGCGAACCTGACGACTCTCTCTTCTCTCCCCGCTTCCTCTCTGCCCGCTCGGCTTCCCCTCTCTGCTGCGTCTCCTCCGTCGCTCCCTCGCATTTGCGACACACAGCTGCAGAAGGAGGACGAGGAGCTCCTCAAGAAGAAGTCGTCCTAATGGCCTTTACTTGACACCGGCCCTCCTCGACTCGCCGTCGCCCATGCATGTATAGCATCTTGTCCATGAATCGCAATGCACAAAGAGTACCCTACAAACGCGCTATCCGGGATCCACCCTGGCTGTATGCAGGCTGCTCGACGAGATCGCGGACAGCATCAGCGAGTTTGCTCGTGACACACACTCGCGCTCGCTCGTTCTCCCTGCTGCTGCCATGTCCGAGTCACCTGTCTTTGAAATTGTGCGCTGCACTGCTTGCACGGCTGCTGGCGACGTTGTCGAGCGCGCGAGACTGACCGCCTCGCATCTCGCATCGACGCGGCTCTACAGGTCTGCGGCGCGCAGAGCTACGACTGGGGCAAGCTCGGCAAGGTGCGTACACACCAGTTGCACCATCCCAGATGTTGAGCGCACGCGTTCGAGGCGCGAGAGAGCTGACCTCGCTCGTCCTCGCTGTCAACTCGCTCAACCCACTGCGCAGGATGGATCCAAGTGCTCACACTTCGCCAAGGGCCTCCCCAACTTCGAGTACGACGAGAACAAGCCTTATGCGGAGGTGCGCTCGCTTGGAATCGATCGGTCGCGCTTGCCATGCTAACCTTCGCCTCCCTCGCCGCAGCTTTGGATGGGCACGCACCCGTCGTGCCCCTCGACGCTCATGGCGACCGGACAGGACTTGAAGAAGTACCTCAAGTCCCGGCCGGAGCTGCTCGGCGACAAGGTCGTCAAGAAGTTTGGCGACGACTTGCCGTTCCTCTTCAAGGTGCGCTCGAGTCTGCTGCCGGGCCGTGTACGCGGTTCCCGGGACTAATTGAGCTTCTTGCAGGTCCTTGCTATTCGCAAGGCGTTGTCGATCCAGGCGCACCCCGACAAGCAGCTCGCCCAGAAGCTGCACTCTGAGAAGCCCGACATCTACAAGGGTGAGCTGTTGCCCGCCGTCAGTGATCGCGTTCTACGTCGCTGACCGAAGAACCCGTGCAGACCCGAACCACAAGGTCCGCCATACGGCCACGCTGCTCCGAGAGAATTTTACTGACGCCTTGCCTCGCTCCCTCCAGCCCGAAATGGCTGTTGCGCTGACCGACTTTTCCGGCTTCTGCGGCTTCCGTCCTCCCTCCGAGATTGCCTCCTTCCTCGACTCCGTTCCCGAGTTCGCCGCTGTCGTCGGCGAGTCCGTCGCCTCGTCTTTCAAGTCCAAGTTCGGCTCGTCATCGTCGCCCTCCGAGGAGGACAAGAAGGCTGGCTTGAAGGAGATCTTCACGCCTCTCATGAAGGCGGAGGACAAGCTTGTCCAGGAGCAGGTCGAGAAGCTTGTCAAGCGCGTCGAGAAGGGCGACTCTGGCCTCGACAAGGAGGAGAGCGAGTTGATCAAAACGCTCAACTCGGATTTCCCGGGCGATGTCGGCATCTTCTGCACGTTTGTACTCAACATCGTCAGGCTCAAGCCGGGAGAGGCGGTCTTCCTCAAGGCTAACGAGCCTCACGCATACCTCGATGGCGGTCAGTGGCAATCCTCCTTTCTTGCCAACTGTGCACACTGACAATTTGCTTCGCAGACATCATGGAGTGCATGGCGACGTCTGGTGCGCTGAGAGGTGATTGTAGAAGGCGTGAGCCAGTCGAGCTGACTCCCTTTGTCTCGCAGACAACGTCGTCCGCGCTGGTCTCACCCCCAAGCTCCGCGATGTCCCCACACTCACCTCGATGCTCACCTACACCTCGTCGCCTCCCTCGGAGCAAATCATGAACCCCGTCGGCTTCCGCTCGACAAAGCACACCACCCTCTACGACCCGCCCATCGACGAGTTCTCGGTGCTCCTCACCGAGCTCAAGGACGGCGAGACCGAGAAGTTCGACGCCGTCGAGGGCCCCAGCATCCTCATCTTTACCCAGCTCGACGGTGGCGCCGAGACGGCCCGGCTCAGGTGGAGCAAGGGCGACGAGGCAATCAAGCGCGAGGGCCAGGTCTTCTTTGTCGGCGCGGGCGAGGAGATCAGTATCGAGGCCAAGGGCGGCAGGGTCATTGCGTACCGTGCGTTCGTTGAGGCGTGACTCCCGGACCAGGCGCGCCAGTCGCGACTATAGAAGCAAGGCTTCCCCGAGCCATGCAAAGGACACTCGTGCATTGTCTCTTCCGTCTGGCTGGGAGAGTGGTTGCCCCGATAGCGTGCGTGTAAGGTCGAGCCGCAAAGGCCGTCCTGGCTGTCTGAGCCTCCTCCCTCTTCTTCCTCATGCCAATCGCATGGTGATTACGCTCGCATCGCCGCGCAGCTCCGCTTCTGACTCGCTGTCGCCGCAACAAGCTGCTCACTCGCTCTCTTGGTCTGCTCCGCCCGGCGAGACCGCCGACGAGGAGGACGGGCTCGAGGATGTGGACGAGGAGTCGGAAGGGAGATTGACGCCGGCGCTCATCCGGATCGCGGGTGTAGCGGGCTTGGGAGGTGCGTGGTACCTCTCTTCACATCCCACAAGGGTCCGCTGACCCTGCTATCGCACAGGACTCCTCTTGTTGGTCTCTTTCTCTTCCCCGAACCCCCACATGTTCGCCTAACTCCCTCGCACACTCAGTGGATTCGACACCGGAGTCGTCTCTGGCGCGCTAGTAGCGATAGGAACCGATCTAGGCGGCCGCGCACTCACGCTTGGCGAAGAGACCGGCATCGTTACTTCCGCTTTGTACGGGGCGCTCGCTGGATCGCTCTTCGCGAGTCGCGCAGCCGACTTCTGGGGACGCAAGCCGGTCATTGTGGCGGCAGCGGTCTTGTTCGCGCTCGGAGCGTTGGAACAGGCAGCTGCTCAGGTGTACAAGGAGGTCATCCTGGGCGAGTTCGGTGCTTATTCGCGCCATTCCTGCTGACGCTAACTGATTTTCACGCACAGGACGAGTACTCATCGGCATCGGCGTCGGCCTGTCCTCGATGACGCTCCCCATCTACCTCGCCGAGATCTCGCCCGCCAAGTTTCGCGGACGAATTGTCGCCTCGCTCGTCGTCCTCATCACGGGCGGCCAGGTCCTCGCCTACATCGTCGACGCCATCTTCTACCCCGTCACCAAGGGCTGGAGGTGGATGTTCGGCTTTGGCGCCGTGCCAGCCGTCGTCCAGCTCCTCCTCTCATTCTCTCTTCCCGAGTCGCCACGCTTCCAGCTTAGACACGACCGAGTCGCATCTGCTCGCAAAACCATCCGCCAACTCAATCCAACTCTTTCGCATGCAGCGGTTCAGCGGCGGATCGAGTCCATTCAAGCGGAAGTGCAGGGCGCGAAGGAGAGCGATCGCGCGGACGAAGCGAGGGAAGGAGGAGTACCGCTCAACCTGGCGAGGTGGAAAAAGTGGCTGCAGGAAGTGCGCAACGACATCCAGGAGGGCCGGCTCGGGAGGCTCTGGCGGGATCGAGTAAGCAGGCGGACTTTGCTCGTCGCAGCGGGTCTTCAATTCTTCCAGCAAGCGACGGGGTTCAATACACTCATGTACTAGTACGCATCGTCTGCGCGCTTTACTGTCCCTCAGTCTGATTTCGCTCGCCCGCAGCTCGGCCAAGATCATCCAGCTGTCGGGGCTCGGTCAGCCCGTCGCCTTCGCCATCGTCGTTGCCCTCTCCAACTTCCTCTCGACCATCGTCGCACTCCGTCTCATCGACCGCATGGGCCGCCGCGCCCTCCTCCTTCGTACCTTGATCGGCATGATCTTCGGGATGTCGCTCCTCGCCTTTTCCTTCGTCTTCATCCACCTCAAAGCCGACGACGCCGTACAAGAAGCTGCCGCGGGGCAGAGCGGGCCGTCGCCTTGGGCTTTCGTCGCCATCCTTGCGATGTGTATCTTCTGCGTCTCGTACGCTCTTGGGATCGGCAACTGCGCTTGGGTTGTGCAGAGCGAGGTTAGCGTGACCATCCTCCCGCAGGTCTAGCCCCTAATTGACTGTTTGGCGGACACAGGTTTTCAACCAGGACCAACGCGCTGTCGGCAATGGCATCGCGACCGCGGTTAACTGGTCCGCTAACCTCCTCATCTCCTCGACATTCCTGCATCTCGCCTCAGGTGCGTTCTCACTCGCGGCTCGTTGCTGGTCTGTGTATACTTAGTGATGCTTCTCATAGCCATCACTCCTGCCGGCACTTTTGCGCTTTACTCGCTCATCTCCCTCGCCGGCTGGATCTTCACGTGGCGATACTTACCCGGTACGTTCCATTCCCCTTTGCCCCTCTCAGACTTCCCTCTGACAGTATCTGCCTGCAGAAACGAAGGGACTCTCGCTCGACGAAGTCCGCGAGCTCTTCGAGCGCGAAGTTGGCGTCGATGGCATGGCAGCGGCGCCCAGCGGTCCGACAGACGGCGAGGCGGCGTATCATGTCGTGGGTGAGGAGACGAGTGAAGAGGAGGAGGAAGAGCGTAGGATCTCGGTGGACGTTGCTCAGGAAGGTAGGGAAGAGTCTCGCAAAGGCGGTGAGCGGTCAGGAGGCGGCGGCAGGGACACGCAGCCTGACTAGACGGCCCTTCTGAGCTTGCATCGTCGTTGTATCATCGTACAGCTTGCGCACCGCGTGCATCTGCTTCGCTGCCTCTCCTCGCCTGCCTGCGAAAAAGGTTCAAGTGGTCGCCGCTTTTTCTGGCGCAGCCCAGCCTATTTATCAGCCTGTCAAAAGAGCCTTACTGGCCCGCGCAAAGCCTCGAGCTCGACTCTGAGGGAGGCCATCTTCATCGGTTTTGGCGGAGCGAGAGGTCGTGCTTCCACCGCCCACTCACCACCGCGATGCAGGCCGACAAGCTCACACGGAGCATCACGCAGGCAGAGGCGCTGCTCAGGCGCTTCGTCATCCGCGAAAACAAGGGCGTCAAGGCCGACTCGCCCGACCTCCTCACCACACCTTTCCGCGGCAAGCCCTCCATCTTCACGCCTGTCAAGAAGGAGAACGGCGGCTGGACACCTCCAAAGTACTCGGCACGGCGGCAGAAGCTCCTCCAGCGCGCCGTCGAGATCCTCGGAGTCGACCCCAGCATCCTCCCTCCCTCGCCCGTCAAGAAGCGCGCTTCCGCCGAAGACCTCCCCGCAGGCCGCCGCCATATCGTCGCCTCGCCTCACATACCAGCGACACAGGTCTTGACCGCACTCGCGCTGGAGAAGAAGGGACCGTACGCCGGCAGGAAGGGAGCGGCGTTCAAGGGGCATGCTTGGGAGCGGTTCCGGGAGGAGAAGCTGGCAGAGCGGGCTCAGCTGCTCGAGAAGGCGCCTCAACGGAAGGCGGAGTTCAGGAAGGTGCGTCCAGCCTGTTCGCTGCGACTCGTCCGCGAGGAGAAGCTGACTTCCGTCCTTCCTTGCGCTTGCAGGCCCAGGCAGAGATCCGCCAGAAGTCAAAGCCGGCACTGCCATTCTAGACGACCCACCCACTGTGTCTCCTGCATTGTACACTACGCATCGTTACCCGTCGACCGTCCTCAAGGCATGTCCTGCCTGTGTAGGGAGAGTCCGCCATCCACCTTTCCTCGCGCCACGCATCTCTCGCTGCCACTTTTGCAAGGCACTGCTCGTTCTGCGAGAGTCTCTCAAGGCGAAGCTGGAGCGCAAGAGGCGAGAGTCTGCCTCGTTGAACGTGCGCCAACTTCTTCACCAGCGGACGTTCACTTCCCGCCCCGCCTGCGCTTGCTGCGGTGCCTACTATCGCCTTGGAGACTGCTACAGTGTCAATCTTGGCCGTACCGGCTTTCCCCTCGCCCTTCATCTCTCCCTGCGTCCCCTGCTCCAACTCGCCGTTCCCCAGAGTCGAGGTGCGTCCGTCCACCGCCTTGGGCCCTATGTGGAGACTGCCGGGTGTCTGTTGAGTGATTCTGGACTCGACAAATCCACCGTGGCGCCCCCCGGCTCTTCCTGCGCTCCAAGCCAGAATAGGCCCGCTAACTTGGTCTTCTCGAGCAGATCACCCTCGACGCACGAGCGAGCGACGCTGATCTCTCCCTCTTTTCGCCTCGTACTGAATGGCATAAACGGCTATGGACAGCATGGAGCTTGGCGAGCTGGGCGCGGCAACTCTCGGGTCGCGCCTGAGCGAGGAACGTCGAGCGACGAGGGAGGGCGACGATGCGCGCGAGACGGCCGAACAGCAGGACGTGCGCGATAGTCTCGAGGGCGACATGGGCGTCGGACGGCTCGACGCAGCTTCGCCGGGTATCGCTGCCCGTCCACCTCGACCCGACTTCATCGACCTCGCCCTCCCCGACCTGCACCTCCCCGACCCAGCTCTCGAGGTTCCCGCTGCAGCGTCTGTGCTGGGTCGCTCGGACCTGCGCAAGCGGCCGAGCAACCCTTCGACGGTTCCAGCGTCCTCGCCTCCCCTTCGCACACACTTTCACCTGTCCGGCTCTCCGCCTCTTCCCTCTTCCGTCCCGCTCAGACCCATCCTTCAGAACCCGACGTCGCCATCGACTCGACCTGCGGACCATGTCGGGCCTCGCCCGCATCTGCCTGAGCGTCCCAGTTCTCCAACATTCGCGTCTCGCGAGGACGACGAGCCGCACCCGGAAGGTCTGCCGCACCGCGAGAGGCGCACTCCGCATCCGCTGTATACGCCGGCACCTCGCAAGAGGCGGAGGCGGCGGAGAAAGGCAGAATCTGTGGCGTCGGGCAGGACGGGCAAGTCGAGTCGTTCTGCACGGTCGAAAGTCAAGCATGCGTTGCGGAAGGTTCGGCGGCGCGCACGGCGTACATCGATGGCGACGGGTGCATCCGTCACATCTGGCTCGTCGTCATCGTCATCGTCGACGACCACCACGACCACATCAGGCTCCTCCCGTTCATCCACCGCCGGGTCGACCCGTTCGAGCTCGACTTGGGCAGGGTGGCGGTTCTGGCGGAACTCGTCGTCTGGCTCTTCGTCTTCCGGCGACGACGACTCGGATACGGATTCCGAGTGGGACCCGCCAACGCCGCACTTCACGCTCCTCACGCCAATCCTCTCCCGTCCGACTCTCGCTTACCCCGCGCACCTCTTCTCCGGCGCGACCGGGTCTACGATGCCCACTCCCGCCGCTGCCACGCCTGGCCCAGCTTCTGGCTTCGCCACGCCTGGCCCGAGCGACTCGCCATCCGCACCCGTCTTCGAGCTCTCGACATCTTCCAATCTCGGGCCCGCCCTCGAACGCCTGCAGGCGTTTTGGTCTGAGCGTCAGCAGGAAGACGGGTTAGCGGGCGACATCGGCGCAGGCGTTGCTGGAGCAGCGACGCAGCCGGTGCCAACCGATGAAGCGAGCTACTTCCCCGATAACCCGACTGCCTACGTCGAGGAGGGTCAGGGAAATGGCTACGCGAACGATGCAGCAATGCCGGCGGTTACTCCCGGCGTTTCTGGCGGACCTTCGAACAAGCGATTGCGGGGCCAGCAGCGAACTGCGCGGGCGGAGGAGCGGCGGCTAGGCAAGAACCGTGCGCTGGAGAACGGACCGGCGTGGTGGCTTGATATCATGTGCCCTTCGGTAGCCGACATGCGCGAGTTGCGGAAGGTGCGTTGTCGAATCCTCCCCGCATACTCCTGCACGACGGGCTGACTTCCTACCTACCCGCAGCTCGTCCCGCTTCATCCCCTTACGATTGAGGATATTCTGCACCAGGAGACGCGCGAGAAGATGGAGTCGTTCGCCGGCCTCGGCTACTACTTCATCGTTTTTCGAGCCCTCGACGAATCCTACTTTCGCTACACTTCCCCGTCTGTCTCGGCTACATCATCGCCTAGTACTTCCGCCGCGGACGAGTCCGACGGAACCACCGAGACGGCTGAGAAGGCAGATGCAGCGTCGCTTGCGGCGATGGGCTTTTCGTCGGGTCGCCGAGGACGAGTCGACATTGTCGAGGGCGTTGGCGGCAAGGAGGGAGTCGAGGGTGTCGGTGTCGGCGCTATCAACTTGTATCTGATCGTCTTCGGCGACGGCATCATCTCGGTGCGCTCTCCTTTCGAGACTCGAACATTCTCATCACGCTAACCTCTCCTTTCTCGCAGTTCCACTTCGAGCCGATCGACCAGCACATTGAGCGCGTCCAGGGCAAGCTCCAGCAGTTCGGCATCTCGCGCAACTTCTCGTCGCGGAAGGGCTTGCAGCCTCCCCACCCTCCAACACGATCCGCTCATTCTTTTTCTCGCGCAGACTGGATCGCCTACAGCCTCATGGACTCGATGGTCGACGCGTTCTTTCCGTTGATGGACTTCATCGAGGGCGAATCAAACGAAGTGGACGCCTACCTCGCCGACCCGCGCGACCAGCACAGCGTCAACCCGAAACTCGCCCTTTCCGGTGTCGGCGTCGTCGCCGGCCGCAAGATTTTCGATGAAAGCGTTGTCAGCATCGTCGTTGAGGAGCCGGCGGATGGAGACAAGGACAAGCTGGAAAGCGATGCCTCGGTCGCGTCCATCAAGCGAGCGACTGTGACGAGGCGGGCGCCGACGACCGTCTTTCGTTTTCTCCCCATCGTCCCGCTTCCAGGCGGACTCCTTCGCATCTTGCCGCGCAGCTGGACCCGACAGACGACCCGCAAGTTCGCCTCGACCATGCTCGTCGACCACGAAGGCATCGAGCTCCAGACGCTGTCGCGGCAGACGCCCGTCGATGCCGGCTTTGTTCCGCCCGCCATGAGGGTCTCAGACCACCGCCTCGTCTCGAGCAGCAAATTTGACCGCGCCGTCATGCTTAAGCGCATCACCGACGTGCGCAGACTGGTCGTCGGCCTGAGCAGGCTGCTCGGCCCGAAGACGGACGTCGTGCGGGGCTTGCGCAAACGAACGATGGAGGAGAACCTCGGCTTGTTCAAGGGCGACGTCAAGCACGACATTGCCGTCTACCTCGGCGACTTGCAAGGTCCGCTGCGCTTCCCTTCGCTTCTCCTGCTCGAGAGCTGACCTCATCGCACCGCAGACCACATTGTCGCCATGCAGCAGTCCCTGGTCTTCTACGACGCCATCCTTGCGCACGACCACCCCGCATACCTTTCCGTCCTGCGCCTCTCGCTCGAGCACGCCAAACGAGGAACCGACATGGCCCTCGTCAAGCTCTACATCGTGACCCTCACCTTCCTCCCCATCAACATCGTCACTTCGCTCTTCTCGATCAACCCGCACCGCCCGCAGAACGGCGACGAGAACCACCTTAACCCGGACGGCACGCCCGCCCCGTACACCTGGTTCGGCGGCGTCATTGTCATTGTCTTCGCCGTCGCTGTCCTCATCTGGGCCTTCGTCTGGTTCATCTTCCGCTCTAGCCGCCGCGCACGCAAGAAGCGCGGGTCGCCCATGCGTTAATCCCTCGCTTCGCTTCGCAGCTTAGACTTTATTCGGGTCCCCTCGCCTCTTGTTGTCGCCCGCGCGCTCTTGTTGCCACTTGTAGCTATCTGGAGGAGCATCTCGCAGTCGCACACGCACACGCAAAGATTGTTGGCTTTCGCATCGTTTGACTTCGCGTCGAGGACGCGTGCGACGCTCTGCCGACTTTCCACTCGCTCAACTCGCTCGAGAGGCTCGCCAGGACGCTATGGACCGACCTACACCGCGTGTCAACGGCGCCAAGCTCGCGCAATCCTGTCCGTCGCCGCCGCTCGCTCGTTCTCCCGCCGCTTCATCGCGAAGTCGCTGACCCGGCTCTCTCGCTCGCTACAGCGCCAGGGTCGACTGTGCGCCTGATAGGCAAGGTCATCAGCGTACGTCCTGTCTCTGAACCCGCCCGCAAGCGCAGCTGATCCCTCGTGTCGTCGGCAATCGCAGCTCGACGCGGAGCAGGCTCTCCTCGAGGCGGCAGACGGCGCACAGGTCACCGTCAAGCTCATGCACGTGCGTCGTTACATCCAGATTTGCCTTGGCAACCAGCTGACGTTGTCTGAACGCGCCAGGACTCGGTGTTGTCGTCGACCTTTGTCGAGGTGATTGGCAAGGTGCAGAGCGAGACGTCCATGCAGGAGCTTTCGACGTGCGTTCTCCCCTTCTCTGCGCTTCCGAGCCTCAGGAAACTGACTCGAAGTCGTTGGGTTCGTTGAGATAGGCTTAACTTGGGCGACAACATCGGTTCGTCGCGGCGTCTTCTTCTAGGATCCGCCATGGCGCTTGTACTGACTCTCTTCCCGCTTCCCTTTCTGCCAGACATGGAGGTCGCCAACAAGGTCGTCGAGCTGACACACCAGTACCCGGACGTCTTCCCTCCCGGCGCATAGCCCGTTTTCTCCACTCGCCTCGCCCTCAGCTGTACCTGTACATCTCTCGCCTCAGCCGTATAACCCCGAACAGCTCGACCAGCGTTCTCTGTAACATCAGCCGTTCTCTCGCCTGCTGTACCGGTGGTCACTCAGAGGAAAGGGTTGCGATTGCACGAGAAGGGAGGAGGGAGGGGGATCTCGCGTCGCTCCGTTAGCCGCCTTCCCACACGCGCTCCGAAGAGTGCAAAGGAGGGCGGCAAATAATCGACGCTGGACTGTGCGGAAAGAGGGGGTTGAGCGAGTCGAGCAGGAGAAAGTTGGCGAGGGTCGCTGTGACGGAGCGAGACGACCGTGCGGAGCAGGGCGACTCGTGTTGGTGTGTACTACGAGTGCCAGTGAGCAATCTTAGCTGGTCAGACGGTCTCCCTGAGCGAATTGAACAGAACCGAGTGAGCTGGACAAGGTCAAGCTGTGAGTCCTCGTCGCCCACCCACTCTCCTCTCACAAGCTACAAACATGGCCAGTCTCTTCGGCGGTGGATCTCGCGCACAGCCTACCGGCCAGCCCGACCAGGCGCGCCTCGCCGAGGCCGCGATGGAGCTCGAAGCTGTCTCCGACCTCTTCACCCGCATCGTCGCCAGCTGCCACACAAAGTGCATCTCGACGAGGTACTCTGAGGCGGAACTCAACAAGGGAGAGAGCGTCTGCGTCGACCGGTGAGTCTCGCCTTCCTTTCGTCGAGTTCGAGGCGGGTCAGGCGAGATGAGCGGCGAGGGAGACGACGGTGCTGGGCGGGGGTCCTGGTGGACTGTGAGAGAGCTGAGGTTGCTCGCGAAGGCGCTTTGAGTCCCGCCGAAATGCTCGGACATCGCCGTCTTGTCCTTGCTCCTCCTCACCACCTTCAGAACGAAGTGCTGACTGTCTTCCCGCATCCGCCCAGCTGCGTTGCCAAGTACTTCGCCGTCAACGAGAAGGTCCAGGAGCGACTACAACTCGCCCAGTCCGCCGGCCAGCGTGTCGGCATGTAAATAACCCCTCTTCCTCGACTCTCGCCAACCCTCCCATCCCTCCCTCTTTCGTACATTCGGCTCGGGCGGCGACGACAAGCAACGGACGACAAGAAGACGAAGTGACGACGGAGGCCTGGGCATGAAGGCGTGGCCTAGAATGACAGCAAGGATTCCCCCGCTCCGCACCACTCGTATCTCGCAATCACCCTGTAACATGCTGCTCTCTCTTTCGCATTCACGCCTTCCCTTTCACCCATGCGCACGAGATTACTGTCATCTATTCACAGCGAGAAGATCAAAAGACCGAGTTGTACACCGCTCGACTCCTCTAGCCTCCTCATCCGCACATCGCCAGACATCCGACCATGTCGACGACCTGTCCAACCCCCTCCTCAGCGCTCTGATTGACGGAAACAGGTTGCGTACTGACGAACCCTGATCTTCCTGCGAGGCGAGAGAGACGGGTCAGCGGGGGGATGCGCGAGGAGGAGGAGGAAGATCGACGCACCTCCTGCGGCAGCACAGGCAGGCCATGAGGACACGCTTGCCCGTGTCACCTTTGCTGCCACTGTCGCTGGCAGGCTTGGCGGGCCTCTTGCGGCGCTGCGACTGTGAGTTGGGCGTCCAGGCGGCGGCGTCCATGGGTCCGACCGTGAAAGCGTGGGATTCGACTGATGGAAGGTGCGTGTTCCGCGAGTGTGTGTGGTCTGTGGTGTGTGTGGATGGCACTGTTGTGGTCACTGAGCGAGAATACGACGGCGACGAGGCAGCACGAGGACGAGGAGGACGACGAGAGCGAGGACGAGTGTTCAGTTCGGACGAGCGCTCGTCTCCAGTCGAGTGCGTTGTGCCTGCCAGGAAACCCGCACCGTCGATCGCCCCTTGCTGTGCTTGCAGAAACTTCTCCGCCGTGTCTCGCTCACGACGCCCTGATCTCGCCTTATCGCCTCGTCCAGTGACCACCTCCTGGCGTCCCTCTTCCCTCCTCCTGCTCAGCTGGCGAGTGCGCTCTGTCGCCACAGCGAGAGGTGGACGGAATCTCCGCACCGAGCAAGGCCGCTTCGTC
Organism: Rhodotorula toruloides NP11; assembly: GCF_000320785.1. Taxonomy (NCBI): domain Eukaryota; kingdom Fungi; phylum Basidiomycota; class Microbotryomycetes; order Sporidiobolales; family Sporidiobolaceae; genus Rhodotorula; species Rhodotorula toruloides. The sequence continues at coordinate 150,778 of NW_015622963.1, forward strand.
GCCTCCTCGAGCCAAGCGGAGATCGTTTCCTTGGCCGGCACAGGCTCGCAGAACGCGCCAAACCGCAATGGAAGCTTCCCCTTTCCAGCCAGCGATCCTTTCGTGGAACCGGTTCTCCGCCCGCCTCCGCCGCCCCCTTCGCTCGACGGCCTTCCCAGCCGGCTTGGGCGCGCTGGCGGGTTTCCACCGGCCGGCTTCGTCTGCCGCGCAAATGTGAGCTCGCTTGCATGCATCGAAGGGGTCGTTCTCTCGAGCCAAGGGGTGGAGGAGAGGCGAGGTTGTGGAGAATGGGACGTCGCAGCCATTTCGGCGCTTTGCGCATCCTCTGACGACGACGACGAAGCGGTGCAGTGGGCAGCGCGCTCTGCACGCGACGGAGCATGCAATCAGTGGCTCCTTCGCTCCAGCGGAAAAGATCTTCTCTCGCAACTCCTTTCGCCAATCGAGCTTGATTCGTCCGGATTCTCGACCGCGAAGCGTTCTGGCCGTTGCCTCTTCCCTCGCTCGTTCTGCGAGGCAGGCGACGAACGAACCAGAGCTCGCACGAGCGCGCGCATCCTTTTCTCAAAGATTCTCCAGCACCAGGAGCGGAGTCCGCCGCACCAGCAGCCTGCAGCGATCGCGAGCTGAGGACGCGCGCGCGGATCCTCGGCCGCTCGCTGTCAATCAAGGTTGGAGAGGAATGAGGAGGCGGGGGTGGGACGCGGAAGCCGAGTCGCGGAGAGGACGGCTTCCCTGCCTGCTCGCGGAACGTGGTCGGCTCGTGTTTCCTGCGGATCAAACCAGGAGTCGAGGAGACTCGGAACACGAGCGCACGAGCACAGCCCCTTGACGCTCAACAAAATGCCATCAACCAGGCTCAAGTGACATTTGCGTCGCCTCGTGCAAGTCTGACGGGGCCAGGCAAGGGGCGCACAATGGAGCTTCTGCTCGATTGCAGTGCTTGAGAGTAAAGATCAGCACGAGTGGCGCAATTGGAACCGTTCGTGGGACATTCTCTCGCGAGACATGGAAGGACCAGGATTGCCCAGCGCAGCCTCGAAGGTGCGGAACGAGCACGCTCAAGGCGGCGAGGCGCGAAGTTTGCTGCTGCATTCTTCGAAGCGTCGCGGGTGCGCGGGTCGAGAAGCGATGGCGGCGCAAGTTGGAGACGAGGAATATCGCGTCCTGGCGAAGAGCAGCGGCGAGACAGCGAGCAAGAACAGGTCGAGCTTGCGCGAACACTGGGCAAGATGTTCCTTGTCGGCGGAATCGAGAGACTGGCCGTCGCACTGAGGTGGTCGAGAGGAGGAAGAAACGTCAAGCGGCGGGCGTAGCAAGCGCTCAGCGCAGTTCGCAGCGCTCAATGTCCATGGTATAGTGCCGACACGAGTAGATATTGACGAGGCCATCGAGGATGGAAGAGACGTCGAGGCGGAAGGTCCGAGCAAGAGAAGGTCCGCAAAGTCGATAGGCAGGCATCGCGAGAGCCGGCCGAGCGTCGAGCTCCGGCATAGCGCGAGTCATATGACTGCGACCGGTGCGGCGGTGGGCGTCAAGACGACGTCGTAAAGCGCGGGGCAGGCTGGAAAGGAAGCGAAAGCGTGCAGCGAAGTCGCTAACGCGGCCTGCGACGCGAAAGCTCGTCAGCGACAGCGTCGGAGCGGAAGCGAAGGAAATGACACACCAGCACAGGCGCAAGCGAACGCCCGGAGCAGCTCTCGAATCGACGAGACGTGGAGAAGGTGAAGCGAGCAAAGCGGGTTTCAATGCATCTACAGGACATTTGCCTCGTCGTCGTGGCGAGGTCGATCACACAAGCGGATTGGAGAAGGAGAGAAAGAGAGAGCATGCGGGATGGATGGGTCGACCTAGGGGAGGAGGTCAAGGTCAGCGAAGAACCTCGAGAAGGGCGACGTCGGGACTCACGCCTATGAGTAGAGGTCGTCCTCCTCCTGCTCGGCGCCGAACGCCGCACCGCCCGTCGCGCCTGCGCCAGCCTCGCCCGCGGCGCCGCCTTCGGGGAACTTGAAGCTCGAGCCAAACGACCTCGACTGCTGCAGGTTCTGCGCAAACAACTCGTACCTCCTGATGTCTTGATCGCTGACGGAGCGGCGAGCGAAGCGCATGGCCTCCTCAAAGTGCTCGCGCGTGATGTACGGCACCGGGTCCTCGCCCGCCTCGTCGTCGGCGTCCATCTGCTCCTCCTCCTGCTTGACGACGGCCTCCTCGCCGAGCTCCTCGATCTTGGCCTTGCGCTCGCGGTCCTTCTGCATGTCGGCCTCGATCGAGGCGCGGATGGCGAGCTTGGCGGCGCGCTGGCAGACCTCGGTCAAGTCGGCACCCGAGAAGCCGTGCGTGTTCTTGGCGATGAAGCCGAGGTCGACGTCGGCGGCGATGGGCGAGCGCTTGAGCGCAGCCTTGAGGATGGACGTGCGCGACGGCTCGTCGGGAAGGGGGATGTAGATGAGCTGGTCGAGACGGCCGGGACGGAGGAGGGCGGGGTCGATCTGGTCGGGACGGTTGGTCGCGCCGATGACAAAGACGTTCTTCTTCGCGTTCATGCCGTCCATCTCCGTGAGGATCTGGTTGAGGACACGGTCGCCCGCACCGCCGCCGTCGCCGCCCGGTCCACTACCACGCGCCTTCGCGATCGAGTCGAGCTCGTCGAAGAACATGACCACGGGTGCCGCCGCGCGAGCCTTGTCGAAGACGTCGCGGACGTTGGCCTCGGACTCACCGAACCACATCGTGAGGAGCTCGGGACCCTTGATCGAGATGAAGTTGGCCTGGCACTCGTGCGCGATGGCCTTGGCGAGGAGCGTCTTACCCGTACCGGGCGGGCCGTAGAAGAGAACACCCTTCGAGGGCGACATGCCGTACTTGAGGAACTTCTCCGGGTGCTCGACCGGGTACTGAACCGTCTCCTGCAGCTCGATCTTGACCTTGTCGAGACCGCCGATGTCGTCCCAGGTAACCGTCGGGATCTCGACAACCGTCTCGCGGAGGGCGGACGGGTTCGAGGTGCCGAGCGCGAAACGGAAGTTGTCCATCGTCACGCCGAGCGAGTCGAGGACCTCGGCGTCGATGGTGTCTTCCTCCAAGTCGATCAGATCCATCTTCTCGCGGATCTGCTGCATCGCCGCCTCGGAGCACAGCGACGCAATGTCGGCACCGACGTAGCCGTGGGTGTCGGCAGCGATCTTCTCGAGGTCGACGTCGTCGGCGAGCTTCATGTTCTTGCTGTGGATGCGGAGGGTCTCGAGGCGGCCGGTCGCGTCGGGGATGCCGATGTCGACCTCGCGGTCGAAGCGGCCGAAGCGACGGAGTGCAGGGTCGATCGAGTTCGGGCGGTTGGTCGCGGCCATGACGACGATGTTCGAGCGAGCCTTCATGCCGTCCATCAGGGTAAGGAGCTGCGAGACGACACGGCGCTCGACCTCTCCGTTGGTCTGCGGGCCAGCAAGACGGTGAGCACTTCCTTCGAACTGAAGCGAGAGAGACGGGACGCACCTTCTCACGCTTGGGCGCGATAGAGTCAATCTCGTCAATGAAGATGATGGCGGGAGCGTTCTTCTCCGCCTCCTCGAACGCCTTGCGGAGGTTCGACTCGGACTCGCCAGCCATCTTCGACATGATCTCGGGACCGTTGATGAGGAAGAAGAAGGCGCCGGTCTCGTTGGCGACGGCGCGAGCCATGAGCGTCTTTCCGGTACCGGGCGGGCCGTACATGAGGATGCCGCGAGGAGGCTTGATACCGATCGACTTGAAGAGCTGGGGGTGACGGAGGGGGAGTTCGACGAGCTCGCGGATCTGGGCGAGCTGCTTGCGGCAGCCACCGATGTCGTCGTAGCCGACCTCGGAGAGGTTGTTCTCCTCGTCCTCGCGCTTGATCGGCTCGCCCTCGGTGTGGATGACCGTGTCCTGCGCGACGATGCAGTACTCGGCCGGGTCCGTCTCGACGACCTTGAACTCGACGCTTCGCGACGCGCCCTTGGCGAGGAAGATGTCGCCCTTGCGAACGGGGCGGTACGCCTCGAGGAAGTAGGGCTTGAGGAAGACGTTGAAGATGTCGCCCGAGAGACCCTCGATCGAGTCGTCGAAGGGGAGGACGTGGATGCGCTTGCCGTACTTGATGTCGTGGCAGGCGTGGACGGTGCAAAGGTCGCCGAGCTTGACGCGCAAGTTGTTGCGCGCGACTGGAGGCGCGAAGCTGTGTCAGCGAGGGAGTGCCGAAGGAGGTCGAGGTCACAAACTCACCCTTGTTCAGCTGAATCTTGCCCTCGTCAACATCCTCCGACGACAGAACGATCAAGACTGTGCAGAGCGAGGCGCACGCGAGTCAGTTTGAGCCATTGTCTCCTCCACCTCGCTCGAGGTACGCCAGTTGCGATGCGAGCTGAAGCCGTCCGCATGGGCTTGCGCGCTCCCAACACGGACTTGACGAGCTCGAAAAGTGGACGCACCGGTGTCCTTGCGCTTCTTGCCGCGGACGATGATGGTGTCGCCCCGGAAGAGCTGGAGGGTCTCCATCGTCGCCGGGTTGAGCTGCGCAACCGAGTTGTCGTCCGAGGTGCTCTCATCGACAATCAAGCGGTTGGGACTGTATCGCGACAGCACACGGTGAGCGGGCGAGGGAGGAGTGGCGTGTGCGAGCGGTGTCGTCAGCGGAGGGGTCCAGCGATGAGAGAGGGAACGCGGGCAACGCACGACTTCTTCGGGCGGAGGATGGCAGTGGCCGAGTCGTCGACCTTCTGCTCCTTGGACGGGTCGTTGGCCATGGTGGACTGGTGGTGGAGCGGGTTCGAGGGAGAGTGGGAGTGGGAGAGCGGTTCGAGTTGCGGGTTGGAGTGAGTGCGTGTGGCTGTGTGTGGCTGGTCGTGTAGCGCTGCTCTGTGCAGTCTCTGGTCCCAGCTGACAAGCCTGTGAGTGTGAGAGAGCGGAGGAGCTGACGCGGTCGCTGTCCGCCTCTTGACATCGTTCCACACGCTTCCTTCTCGTTATTCAGCTCGTGCGGGACACTAGAGACGCCATTCAATTCGATGAACTCGCACAGAACGGTCGCAGGTCCCGCCACTCGAGGAGGACGCCGTCTCACGCCGCTGGAACCGCTTGACCTTGCCTTGCTCCTCTTGCTTGATACCCTGCGTTCTAAACCGCTTTCAGACTCGTATCGTGACGAAGAGGGTCGCACGGGCGGACTGGCGCTTGCAGGAAATGCCACTGGGATGCTGCCGTCTCGATTTCCGCGATTCTGAACGCCCTCTCCCCCTCACCAGCGTCGAGCGGGTTCTCCGGGCTCTACAGAATTGTCTACACGTCGCTCTATTCTCTCCGAGGCGCCGCTGACGGTTCTCGCTAGAGCGGAGCTTGCCAGCGACCCTTTCGGTGTCCAGTTGATCTGCGATTCGTCGTGCAGCTGCGGTACAGCAGGGGGGTGGCTCGTGAGTGGAACAAGGGACGTCGCTGGAGCATCTGCACGCTGCTCGGCTGGCTTCGCTGCGAGCCGCAGCGTTGTGGGAACTGCTTCTGATCGCCGTCTCGCTATGTACTCGTCGAGCTCCTCTATCTGCAATTGCGCCGCTACCTGGCTTGACAAAGTCGCCTTACTTGCTAGAGGGGTGACATACTGCTCTCCATTCAGCGTACTCGGTACGCCTCTGAGTCGCCGCGACCTTCATGCACGGCAACTGTCCCCTTAGCCAGTGTTACTCGTCAGTTCCCGCATGTCGGACTCTCCTGCACGGCGAGGAATCCCAACGGAGCACGAGGGAATGGCATCGGGCGTGCGAGGGACTTCAGGGCAGGACTCCCCCAGGCTCAAGCGGCTCGCCTAACTCGCCCCTGCTCACACCTCTCCGAACCGCCGACAGCTGTGTGCCAGTCTGCTGAAAGTTGCAACAATAGCTACCGAGAACGAGGCAAGGACCAGAGGCGGGATACATACACGAAACGAGGAGAGATGAATCCAGAGGCAACAACCGAGATGGGGAGGCGAGGAGGCGAGGACGAGACTTATGCGACAAACGGGAAGAGGTCCGAGATGAAGGGAGGGGCAACAGATCGCGAGGAAAGAGAGGGAGGGGGAGTGATACATGCTGGAGAAAGGGAGGAGATACAAAGAGATGAAGGCGAAGGAAAGGGATGCGATGCGTGTTGAGGATGCTTGATGCGGTGCCTGCGAGGAGTGGCGAGACGATCACGCCCATGCGGTCGAAGGAGCAGCTGCCTGAGCCTGCGCCTGCGCCTGAGCCTGCACGTCCCGCACAAGCGCAAAGTCCTCGATCTCGCATGCGCCTGTATGCAATCGCCTGGCGAGGTCATCCAGTTCGCACTGGGAGACGGGCGGGAGGTGCGCCTGCGCCCCGCCGCCGAGTCGAGGCGAGAGGAAGTCGAGCTGGACTTCGAGGTCGTCGTCCTCCTCGTCTTCCGTCTCGCGGTCGTCCTCCTCGTCGCTCGACTCGCGTGCGACATCGTCACTCTCCATGACGACGTTGTCTTCGTCGCCGAAGAGTTCTCGCCGTGCCTCGCGTTCGCGCTCCCACCGCCTCATACGCTCGACGAACCCTTCCTCCTCTTCCCTCGTCGCCGAGCGAAGCTGCTCGAAAGCGACGTGATGCAGGCGCGCTGCTTCGTCAAAAGTCGAAGGGTCGACGGTCGGGACGGGAGGGATGGGGGTCGACGAGTCCAGCGACATGGGAGTCGAAGCGGGAGCGGAGGCGGTACGAGTCCGGAAGGCGGCGGAAGAGAAGAGGAGGGACGAGGAGGGAGAATGAGGGGACGTCGATGCGGATGCGAGGGAGTAGTTGGGCGGGGAAGTCGAAGGCGAATGCGTCGTCGGGGTCGACGAGGCAGACGAGTCGTCGAACGAGAGCTGGTCGGGCGTCGAGGACGAGTCGCTCGACGCGTTGCGGATGCGCATCATCGTCGCTGGGAGTGCAAAGTCGGTCGCGGACGAGGTGAATGCGCCGGCGGCAGCGATAGCGCCATCCGCACTAGCGCGAGCGGGGAGGGCGAAGAGGGAGGGCTGGGAGGGGACGGCGAACGGTGACGGCTCTGTCCAGGCGAGCGGACATGCCTGGTCGTCGGGCGAGGCGGACAGGGACTGGCTGGCCTGCTTCAAAGGCGACGAGAGACCGGCTCGAGTCTGGGTGGGAAAGCGGGGGGCGATGAGCGCGATGTCCAGACGTCAGCTCGCGCTAATGGGCGCATTGAGCCGGTGTGTGACTCACAGCACAGGTCTTTGTCCTCTTGAGGCGCTTCCCGCCGCCGGTCTTGCTGTGTGAGCGGTGAGCGGTCCACTGGAGGGTCGCGGAGGAGCTGAGGTCGGGGGAGGAGAGGCACTCTGAGATGGCGGACAGGGACGACGAGCGTCTGCGAGTGCGGCACAGCGGTCTGATCGGGATGGGCGGGTTGCTGTTCATTGCCAGCAAGGTGAAGAGCGAGACCAAGAGCGACGTCGGCGAGGAGGAGGCGTTCCCACACGAACCGCTTCATTGCGAGTACCGCTTGTCCAGTAAATCTAGTCATGCACTAGTGGAATTACTGGCACAGTCAAAGCGGCATTCTGTCGCTGTTGAAGGGGTTGCTGCTCCTCGCCGGCGGGAATCGCTTTCGCTTAGTCTCCACACGCTCACCCGCTCCGGTCCAGCTCATCTGCCTGCTTGTCCTTGTCTTTAGACTCGCTGCCACCGCTTGTACGCCCGCCATCCCCCAGCAGAGCCGCGTGTGACCAGCCGACCTCAGCCGTCTTCGATCGCTCCGACTCAACTCGCACGAGCATCCCAACCCTCCCCTGATGGACCGATAGCGATGGCAGCCGCATTCGCAACCACAGCGCCTCATCCAGAACACCCTCCCGACATCAGCCAGCGCACAGGCATGCCCGGCTCGCTCTCTCCCCAAACCGCCGTCTCGGCTGTCGCGCGACCCAGCCCTCCGCCGACCTACGTCCTTTCCTGGACGCCAAACGCACCGTGGCGACACATTCCCCTCCCTCCAGCCAGCGCATTCATCGGTGCGCTTCGAGCTGCCCTCGTCGAGTTGCCGGAACGCGCGAGCTGACCATTTCGTACCGGGTCGCGCGGGATGCAGCCGGTGCTCTCGCAGGAGCCGCTTCTCGAACAGTCGTCTCGCCTCTCGAGCGACTAAAGATCCTGCTACAGGGTGCGTTCGAAGCTCTTCTTCCCTGACGGAGCGACGAGAAGTACCCAACTGACTTTCTCGCTCGACTCTCCAGTACAAGGCGCCTCTGCACAGTACAAAGGCGTATGGCACGGTTTGACAAAGATGTGGCGAGAAGAGGGGTTCAAGGGTGCGTCCCGAGTGCTCGAGTCCGAGAAGAAAGAGCGTCCTGATCTTTCTTCCCTCGCAGGCTACATGCGCGGCAACGGCATTAACGTCCTGCGAATAGCGCCCTACTCAGCCGTCCAGTTCTCCTCCTACGAGCTCTTCAAGTCAGCGCTACGAGGTGAAGACGGCTCGATGGACACGCCTCGACGCCTGACAGCCGGCTCGCTCGCGGGTATCTGTAGCGTCGTGAGCACGTACCCGCTGGATTTGGTCAGGTCGAGGTTGTCGGTCGAGTCGGCGAGTTTGGGGATGAAGGAGGGCAGGACGGATGGGCGGAGTACCGGGATCGTGCGGATGACGCTGTGAGTGCCGAAACCTTGCGAAGCGCCGTCGTTCGTGATGACTGACTCGTCTTGTCGGTAACAGGAAGGTGATGCGGGAAGAAGGCGGCGTCAAGGCGTTGTATCGAGGCTTGGTGCCCACATCCGCAGGTCTGTCTCGCTTTCAATGCTCGCTCCATCTTTCATAGGCTCACACTGGCATGCACAGGCGTTGCACCCTACGTCGCCTTCAACTTTGCCTCGTACGAGCTCCTCAAGATCCAGCTCGTGGACCACAACTCGGATCACCACGAGCCGGGCACGTTCGCCAAATTGCTATGTGGTGGAGTTGCGGGCGCGGTGTCGCAGACGGTGAGTGACTCAGGAATTTTGCGCGCGTTTCAAGCTGGCTTCCGTACAACACGCCAAGAAGTGCTCCGCTGACGCCTCGTGGTCGCCCAGCTCACCTACCCTGCGGACCTGCTACGACGGCGGATGCAGATGGTCGGACTGAAGAGTCAAGCATTGGGCTACGAGTACACGGGCGCGTGGAATGGTGCGTTCAGCGGCCCTTTCCTCCCGCTTGTTCGCAAGCGGTACTAATCGAATCTCTGCGCTCGCAGCCGTCTTCTCAATCGTCAGGCAAGATGGTATCAAAGGACTGGTGCGTCCGATCCCTCCGCTAATCTCTCGAGAGCGTACTAACTTTGACTCGCTATGCAGTACCGCGGACTCTGGCCCAACCTCCTCAAGTGCGCACCCTCGATCGGCGTCTCCTTCGCCGTATACGAATGGAGCAAAGAGACGCTCGACGACTACTTCGACGACGACGATCACGACGAGGCGGCGGACTCGTCCGAGGCATAGAGGAGGTGGAGAGGGTTCCGTTCGCTCGTTCGCTAGATGTTGTGTTCCGCTTTCGCAGTCTCTTTTCCGTACTGGTTGTTTAGTCTCTCCTATACACTGTCTTCTCTATCTCGCCTTGTTATACAAAGCCTAGCGTTCTTCGCGGTGGGAAGTTGACCGACTCGAAGAGGGTTTTCGGAGTTCCTTCGCTCCCGCTTCACGTCGGAACTGCTCGCTTCGTGCTTTGATCGCCGCTGCATGAACGCTTAATTCAGCGAGCGACTCCTGCGCTACCCTGCGCTCGCCAACCCTGCCTCTCTCGCTCCTCCCAGCCTGATCGAACGCGACCTCCCTTCCTCGCACAACCTCGCCGTTACTCGCGATGGAGACAGACGACGAGCTACCGCCTCGGAGAGTCAACACGCCGCTAGGCCGGCTAGACGATCAGCGCGCAGGGTGAGTTCTGCCTCCCTTCTCGTCGTTCCCCACCTCGCACTGATGAAGCCGTTTTTCACCGCCGTGCAGCTTCTCGATACATACAGCTTCGTCAACCCTCCCTTCTATGCATACCACGTCCAGCGACGCCCCGCCCGAACCCCGCCCTCGTCGACCGTCGCCTAAATCAGCCGGCTCTGCCATCCTTCCTTCTAAAGCGCGATCCGGGAGCTGGGGGTCTCTAGCAAACGGCGCAGACGCGAACGGGAACAGGACAAGGACCCCGTTGAAGAAGCTGGACGGCCTGGACGGGTTGTCGGTGTCGACTGCGACGCTTGAGGAGGAGGGACCGTTTGCGGATCCGCTTCGGCGCAGCTCGTGGAGTGTGAGCGCGTCCCTTGAACACCTCGATGACTCTTGCTGACGGTTCGAGAACTCCAGGGTCAAAGCGGCTCTAGCTCCTTCCCGCCTTTGACGCCCGACATTGACTACCGCCGGCGAGGCTCCGCCGTGTCCGCCTCATCCGGCCTCTCGTACTCTCCTCACTCTCGCTACCCTCCTCCGCCGAGCAGCAACGGCAACTCTTTGAACCGGCACTCGGTCTCGTCGTTTGGCGGACACACGATCGGGGATGTTAGCATCACCTCCTCCGCTCCGCTTCTGAATCGGCATGCGACGAGGGACGACCAGCACGGCTCGCGCGCTTCCAGTCCTACTCGCCCACCGAATGCAAGACCAAGCTCGTCCGGGAACGGCGTCGCCTCCACCTCTCGCGCACGGTTAGACTCGAGCAGCGCCAGCCTGTACTCTTACTCCGAAACTTCGAGTCTACACTCGTACCCGCCCAAGCCACGACCTCGGACTGGCTCGAACATGGCGGGAAGCGAGAACGGCGAGGCGGGTGGAGGAGGGCTTTTGAGCGGAAGCTGGAAGAATTGGGCGAGGGAGATTGAGGCGACTGGAGCGACTGGGCAGGTCCAGCGGAGAGGGGTGAGTTGAGGCGTTCGTCTCGCCCGGCACTTGACGCTGACAGCTACTCGTACAGAGCGGAGACTCTCGAGCGGATGCCTGGCCGACAGTCGTGACCCAATCGTACATCCACCAGCCCGTCGCCCGCCCCGCCGCAGCCTACCAATCCTCCCTCTCCTCCTACTCCTTCCCAGCGCCTTCACGTACACCAACACACCGCTCACCGCTCGTACCTGTCAACCCGCTCGCGCCGCTTCGGAAACGACTCGCTCGCTCGCTCGCCAGCACGAGCGGGACTCGTCGCCTTCACACGGAGGTGCAGCTTCTTCTGGAGCTCATCGACGCGCTCGAGGCGCTGCTGGCCAGCTTCTCCTCTCCGTCAACGTCGTCAGGCGGAGACCGGTCCTCGGGCGACTCGAACGCTTCGAGCGGCGGTGCAGGCCTCGCGAATGGCACGACCGCCGGGCTATCGGCCTCAACGGCAGTCGGTACGGACGATCCGCTCTCCTCGTCCACTCACTCAGCCTCTGTCCGCTCGACAAGCTCCACCACCTCCGCCCCTCCGCCCTCTCGCGCCACGCTGACCGACGAAGTCCGCCTTCTGATCCGTGAGCTCGTCGAGCTCGTCCCCAACGCCCAAAAGTGCCTCGCAGGTGGTCGGTACGGCCCGCTCTCACAACCCGGGATCTCGACTCGCGCTCTCCTGGCCACACTCGAGCGCTCGACGCGCTCTTCGCCCGAGACGGTCTCGTCGCCCGAGTGGTGGCCGCGCAAGTTGGCGAGGGATTGTAGGACGTTGTTGGAGGAGGCGGGGTTGCCTACTGCGACGGCGGCGGGGAGCTGGGTTTTAGCGACGAGGCTGAGTGAGGAGTTGGGCGGAGAGGACGAGGGTGACGGCGTTGGAGGATCGGGGAAGTACTTGTCGAGGAGCAGCAGGAGCGGGGACGAAGCGGCGGGAGGGAGCGGGAGCGTCTCGGATGCGAGGAGGGAGGAGCTTCTCAAGCAGGGCCAGCAGCGGTGGGAGCAGTACCGCGCGCGGAGCCAGGTCCCTTAGCCGCTCCGGCGTTCCGCGCGCTGCATTCGACCTCGTTGCATCGCTTCATCGTCGGTGGTGACAAGGACGAGGTGGAGGAGGAGGCTCAGCGACGTCGACGGCAAGCCTGGCTGTTTCCGGCGACGAACCGAGCGGATCTGCAGCGCCTTTGATTGCGATGTCCGAGCGGGACGAGACAAGGAACCCTCGAAGATAGAAAAGCCCGAGGCGGGACGACGGGCGAGCATTGCCGTCGCTGTGGGGTAAGTTCAAGCCTGGACAGCTGCAGTACACGCTCTTGCACTCGCACACTTCACTCGCCAGACTCTGGCAGAGCAGCGACAGAGGATGGCCGCCGTTCCCTCCCTCCTCCTGCTGACCCCGCTGTTGGTCCAGGACGCTACCTTCTTGCTCGCCTGTTCTGCGTGGGCTGCACTCGCTCCAACTCGCACGCTCTCGCTCCTCCCGCTCGTCTCGGCGAACCCGCTTCAGAGCCCGTGCCGAGAGCGGCAGCCCCCACTCCCTGCCTGTCGACCGAGGAGGACGCACGCGTCGACCACACAGCCTCGACGAGGTTGAGTGACGGGGCGCACACGAACACCAGGCGGGACACGGGCAGCTCCACCGGGCGCAGGACTGTCGCGCGGCTCGCAGTGAGCGAATCCGTTGCCGACTCGATCGCCCAAACACTTACGCGCCTGACGCTCGCCGACACTTTGCGCGGTTCCAGGCGCAGTTCGGGCCAGCTGGCAGCGCGCTCGGGGGACACGCGGCGCAGGTAGATGTACGCTCAGCAGGCGCAGGGCCAGCAGTACCCGCAGCCCGGCACGAACGGCGGAGCGCTCCCCTCTCAGCAGGTCAACGCATTCGGTACGCAGCAGCCGGGAGTTCACGCGGGCGCGTACGGTCAGCAGCAGCAGGAACAGGGACAGGGACAGGCCGGGAACGCGGGAAACATGTTTGCGGGACAGGCGGGAGGGCAGCCGTACAGCCAGAACGGAGGTCAACCCTTCGCTTCCGCCAACGCCTTCGCGACAGGCGGAACGTCCAGCGCCCCTTATGGCGCCGGCAGCCCCGCCGTGTCGACTTCGAACCTCCTCCAGCAGCAACTCGCCGCTCAACAAGCCGCCTTCTCGCAGAATCCCTCCGCCCAGCAGAACCAGCCCAACCTCGCACAACAGCAGTACATGCAGAGCATGCAGCAACAGCAGATGTATCAACAGGCGCGGAACGCGCAGCAGCAGCAGCAGCAGTCGTCTCCCTTCGCCAACCCTTCCCTTCCCTCCGACTCTCAACCTCCTTCTCAACCGTCACAAGCCTCACCACCTCCGACCGCTCCGCAACGTCCTCCAGGTCAGACGATGACCCAACAAGAGGTGCAGAACGCCCTTCGCGGCGTCAACCTAAACGGCATGACGCAGGAGCGGTTCCAGCAGCTCACGCCCATCCAGCAAGCCGCCATACGCGAAGTCATGATGTCGCGCTCGCGCGCACAACAACAAGCTTCGCTCGGACTTGGCATGCCCGGCGCAGGCGGAGTTGCGACTCCGCCTCGTCCTGCCCCGACTCAGCCGAACGGGCTTCCCACGCCCGCGATTGGCGGGACGCCGTCAGCGCCTGCGCCGCCGCAGACGAACATCTTCCTGAAGACGCTCACCGAGTTCTACGCGAAGCGGGGCGTGCCGTTCGCTGGTCCGCCGACCGTCGAAGGCCGGACGATCGACCTTGCGCGGATGTTTGCGGCCGTTACGCAGGGCGGAGGGTTCAACGGGGTGTGTGGCGAGCTTCTTTTCGTGTGTGAACGAATTAGGCTGACGGCGTTTTGAGCAGGTCACGACGAACCGGAAATGGGGACTTGTCGCTACAGCGCTCAACTTCCCGGCCGCGACGCACGAGCAGCATCCGCCTGAACGGCTGCAAGCGCTGGCTAGCGTGCGTATTAGACAACCAGCACGCATGTCCGATCTTGCTGACCTCGGCTGCTTGCGCTTCTCAGGCATACCAACAAACCCTCCTCCCGTTCGAGATGAACTGGCAGCAGGTGCAGCGCATGCGAGCCGCAGCGAGCGCAGCAGCAAACGCTTCTTCTCCCAACGGCGTAGCGCCCTCTCCTCTCTCCGCCACGACTCCCGCTCCGTCCCTCCCAGCTCCCGGCACGCCTCAGAACCCCGCCATGCCTCCTCCGCCTCGCGCATCCGCCACCCCCGCGCCAGCTGCCGCGCCTTCACCCTTCGCCCTACCGTCTCAACCGCCGACTTCGGCGCCGTCACCCGCCTTGCCAGTCGCGGCCGCCTCGCCGGCCTCTTTCCCCGCCAGCGCTGGTGCGTCACGCCCGACGACCGCTGGTGCAGGTCAGGCGCCGACGAGCGGACTCGCCGAAAGCGTCAAGGTCGAAGGCGCGCCGACTGCCGCTTCGCCTGCTACCGCAGCCGCGTCCACCTCCTCCGCTCCTCCCGCCGCATCAAGCTCCGACTCGGCGACCAAGCCTGCCGAACCCGCCGTTCCGCAGCGCCGTAAACGCCGACGCATCGAGTACCGTCCGCTCGCGCGACCTCTCGACACGCATGGCGGGCAAGACCTGCAACTCGTCGAGCAGGCCTATACTCGCGCGGAGAAGGCTCGACCGGCACGCAAGTTGCCCGACTTGGGACTCGTCGACGTGCACGGCTTGACGATGAGCTTGCGGAGCAGGATGGCGACCGAGGTGGCGTACGCGTTGAACGCCTTGACGCTCATCTCGTTGCAGATGACGACGGAGGAGAAGGGCATGGGATTGAGGTTCCCGTTCGAGAAGTGTCCTGACTTGCTCGAGGAGCTGCTCGACTTGTTGGAGGAGACGGCGTTTGGACTGGATGAGGAGGGCGAGGCGCGCGGAGGGTCGGAGACGGCGAAGGGCAAGGAGGTCGCGCAGGAGCCGCAGACGTATCGCGAGCTCTTTCGGCTCATCGAGGAGCAGGCAAACGAATTCGATCCGCCTCACGCGCGCCCGCACGCCTTGACGGGCGACGACTCGGACTCGGTTCTCCGACCAGGAGAAACGGCGCTGGCGGTGGTCAACGTCCTTCGCAACCTCGCTCTGGCCGAGAACAACGCGCGCTACATCGCCCAGAACCAGCGCATCGCCGAGCTCTTCATCCGAGTCGCCAGTCTCCCGCTCAAGGACCCGTCCGATCCGGCACCTCCTCGTTGGCCGGCTCGCGTCTCAGCAGCGGACTCGATGTCGCTCAAAAAGACGGCGATCGAGCTGCTGAGCCAAGTTGGAGCGGACGTCGAGCTCGACAACCTTTCGCCGTCGACGGCGCAGCAGGCCCTTGACCTCGTCCTCTTCTTCGTCCGCGACGCCGAGCTGCAGCGCGAATCGTTCGCCTTCGACCTGTCTACCACGCCCTCCATGATGTCGCGTATGCACCAGCCTCACGCCGGGCCGACCACCGCAATCCCGCCCTACCTCCACCTCGGCCTCTCGGCTTGCGCTCGCCTCGCCCTCAAGGACCGCAACCGCTCCGTCATCGCCCGCCTCCTGGATCCCGAAGACCTCTACCGCGTCTTCATCTCGCTCGTCGCGCTCCTGCCCATCTCCGAAAAGGACTTCCAGATCATGACCTTCGAGACGGGCCTCCTCTTCGTCCACGGCGCCATCATGAGTCTGTACAACCTCGCCTTTCTCGCCCCCGCATTCGTCAAAGCCCGCCTGCGATCCGACCCGAAGATCCACAAGAGCCTGTTCCGCATCGTCCGCCGACTGGCCGGCACGCAGGTCCAGTCGAACGAGGACGACATCTACCTCTTGCTCGCCAATCGCTCGATCGCGATCCTTCAGCTGCTCGACGACGGCGGCGAGGCTGGCGGCGGGAAGAAGAAGGGTGCGCCAGTCTCGGCTGCGCAGGCGGACTTGCCGTGGTATGGCATGTCCATGTCGGGACTCGACGACGACGAAGGCGGATCCTCAGACCATACTGGCGAAGAGGCGGACGAGGATACGGCGGACAAGGCCATCGATGGCGACTTGGCGTCGAGCGAAGCAACCTCGCGACGAAACGGCCGCGAGGCAAAGACGGCGCCGATCCTCGCTGGCGACTCGCGGCAACTGTACGAGTACTTTGCGTCCTCGTCGATGCCGCTGGTCTTGCCTTCACTCATCGCCATGACGGACGGGACGAGGAGCAGGAAGAGGCGGAAGTGACGGGTCGCTCGCGCCATCGAGTCGGTCGCGCCATCGAATCGGAATGTATCGCATCGAGGTCTCTGTCGGACACGCAACTCTCACTTGCAAAGTAGACACGCACATGAATCCCGTTCTCTTACTTGTGCGGGAGCAATGTTCTGTCCTCCCACATCGCTCCGCTGCGCCGGCTTCGACTTCCTTGTAGTCAGTGCGACTGTAGCAATCACTTCGACTCGCTGGATTGCCCCAGGAGCCAAGTCGGAGAACCCCCTTCTCCTCCTCACCGTCCCCACCACCTCCTCTTCCCGCCCTCAAGACGTCTCTGCCCGGGCCTGCTCCGGCTGAGACTGATTGTCCTCTCTAGTTGGCTACTTGCGGCTGCGCTCTCCCTCTCACGCCCCGACGCGCCAGTCAGCCGTCCGCCCTTGTCTCCTGCCCGCTGCTCACCAAGACACCCTCGGCACTCGTCTAGTACAGCGCGACAGGCGGCTGCCGTGACTCAGCCTTCCCATCTGAGCACACCGTGCTGCGCTGCACGCGACCAGCGCCTTCACCTCCGTCCAATCTCCCGCCCACCACTTCCGGAAACGCACAGCCCAAACAGAAACTGCGGACCTCCCAGCTGGACCAGGTGCGTACAGATGCTGCTCTTCGCCATCATAACTGGCTGCTGACATCCGGTTGCATATCAGATTGTCGCCCTGTCGCCAACAGCGGTCGGTCGGGTGCAGGAATCGGAGATGCAGCTCGACACGAGCTTCACGCGGAGCCTTCGAGCGGCACTTGACGCTTCGCCAGTATCGCCAGCATCACTAGCGGCGGGCGGCACGGTAGCCGAGGCGAAGACGGACGTCCTCCCTCACCTTCCGACGCCGCGGCGCAGTCCTCCACGACTGAACCTCCAGGCGGTGTCGCCATTGTCGACAGCGAGTCAGGCGGAAGTATCTGGACCAGCACTGTACATCCAGCCTGCCTCGCCAGCCGCCTCGATTTCTGCGGCCCTCTCTACCAGTCCAACCTCTCCCGACCCTATCCCTGTCCCGTCGACTTCCACGATCTCGTCCTCGCCTCCGTCGTATACGCCATCCTTTCAACCACTTCCTCCACCGACTGCTTCTGCAGGGGGGTTGGCAGCTCGTCGAGCGGCGCGGCTGGGCAAGAAGCGTCTCTCCCTCGTCGTCCCGCCTAATCCGCATTCGTCGCTTCCTACCGCATCTGGCGCACCCCCACAACTCTTGTCGCCTCTCACGCCCTCCTACCTTCACCCATCCGACAATCTCGATGCAGAGACTCGCTCCCTGCCTCCCTCGCCGGTCTCCCTCACCACCTTTATCGGTCCGGAAGGATCCGAAGCGCCAGACCGTACTATCGGTCGACTGATGTTCAAGCAGCAGGCGGACGAGATGCGTGAGCAGATGCGAGGTGGACGCGGGATGAAGCGGCGAACGTCTATTCCGCGGCTGAACCTCGTCAAGAGCGGTGCGGCTCTCGCTCAGCCTGCGAATCTCGACAACCTGGCGCCGGCGAGCAGCGATGTCGGTACGACCTCCGCCGTCTCGGCCGTTCAGCTCATTCGGGCGAACGGGGTCGAGCGAGAAGGCGGCGACGACACGCTGGAGGAGTTCCCGTACGCTTTCGGGCCGCGCGAAATCCTCCCAGGCGTCTTCCTCGGCAGTGAGCAGAATGCGAAGGACCCTGCGGTGTTGCGGGACTGGAAGATCGGGTTCGTCCTGAACGTCGCGAAGGAGGTCGACTGCCCTTGGACGGCCGAGTCGAGCGATGAGGAGGTCGACCCCGAAATTGAGCAAATGGCAAACATGCGCTTGGACGAGGTCCAGGACGCCACGCCGGTCGCCAAGCCGACACCTCGACCGCCTCCGCCTCGACCGTCCGGATCCAAGCATCGACGCACCAAGACGCAAGCTGTCATCCCGTCCACCGGTGTCTCCCCGACGCCGCCAAACGA
Organism: Rhodotorula toruloides NP11; assembly: GCF_000320785.1. Taxonomy (NCBI): domain Eukaryota; kingdom Fungi; phylum Basidiomycota; class Microbotryomycetes; order Sporidiobolales; family Sporidiobolaceae; genus Rhodotorula; species Rhodotorula toruloides. The sequence continues at coordinate 168,783 of NW_015622963.1, forward strand.
GCCTTCTCCATCACGCATCCCCGTCCGCCCAGCCTTCATCCGCCCTACAGCCTCCACGCCAAACTTGCACGCCTCCTTCCAGCCGCTCTCGCCCCCTCCCGTCCCTCCCATTCCAAGTCCCGTCGTTTCTCCCATGCCGACGCCTACAAACGAACCCGATGTACCGCAACGCAGTCTCTCGACATCTCCGCCTCATTCGCGCCGCCCGACACCACGTCCCGTACCCATCCGAGCGCATACGCATCCGCGTACAACAACACGCTCAGTCGACGCCGTTCGCTTCCCTCCGAACCGTCGCTCGGGTCGGCCCGAACTCGAGTACCTCTGGCTGAAGTGGGGTCACGATGAGGCGGATCTAGTGGAAGCCCAGAAGTTCCAGGCGGCTTTCGACTTTCTTGACGAGGCGCGGGAACGCGGCGAACGCACCTTGGTGCACTGCCAGTGCGGTGTGAGCAGGAGTGCGACCGTTATGATCGCTTACTGCATGCGCGAGGCGGCGAAGGCGCTCGAGGAGGGACGGGACGCGAAGGAGCTCGCAGGGTGCACCGGCATGCACGACACCTGTGCGCGCAGAACAGTTCCCTCTATACGCCGGCCTTGCTGACGATCTTCTGCACGCAGACTCGTTCGTCAAGGAGAAGAGCGAATGGGTCGGCCCAAATCTCTCGCTCGTCTTCCAGCTCGTCGCCTACGAGCGGACCTTGCGAGGCGATCACGGCGGGGAAGACGACGCCTTCGCGCAGTCGGCATACCCTCCAGAACCATCGCAGGAGGACGACCAAGGCTTGCCGCCTCCTACGCCGGCCGACTCCTTCCGTCCTTTCGCCTTTCCGCTGCCTTCGCGTCACCAGTCGTCTTTCCCCAGTCCTCGCACTCCCATGTCAGAGGGGTCGTTGGCGGACTCGCAGATGTCGACGCCGGACTTGCACGACCCGCTCATCTCGCCGACGTTCAGCATCGGAACGAGGACGTCCTCAGTCACCTCGACACCTCTCTCTGTCGACCGCCTCTTGCCGCCATCAGTCCGAATCGTTCGGAGCGACGATGGTGCCGAGACAGGCGCGCGGCATCGTCAGAATGGCGTCCGTGATCGGCATAGCTCCCTCGAAACGGTTGTCGCCGACCAGGACGAGGACGAGCAGCGTGCTGAGGGCAAGGCGGAAAGGGGGGCTTTCGTCCTCTCCATTCCGGCGCTCTCAGCTTTCGCGCCGCAGTATGCAGAACTTGCGTCGCCTACGGTCGCCATTCACCCGCATCAGCAGCGACCTGAGGGTGACGCACTTACGCAGTCCGCGACTCTTCCGCCTCGCTCGTCTTCCCTGAAACCAGCTGGCGCCCCTACCATCTCGGTCAGTGGCCTTCCTCCCCTTACCGTACCGCCGCCAGCCGCCGGAGACCCAGCTTCCCTCGGCTTTCCTCCAACATCTCTGCCTCCATCGCGCCGCGAGTCGCTCATCACCCTTACCTCGCCTCTGTCCGCCACTTCGACGACATCTTCGACTACGTCTCTTTCGAGTAGCGGGCTCGCACGCACGAATTCGGGCAGGCGCTTCGGTGCGGGCCAGACGCCCAGCGAGCGGAAGGCGAGCCACCGCCGCGTCTGTTCCGACACGATCCGCGTCCCAAGCCCGCAACTCTTCTCGCCGACAAGCTCGACGGGAGCTGGTGCTAGCCCGCTGTCGGTCTCGACGCCGGAGCTCGGTTCGTCGCCTTCGCGGACAAGATCGACCGAGGAGGAAGACGCCTAACGAGTATACCCCATCCTTTGCTACTTTCTTCACCTTCCCTCAGCCTCTCTTGCATGTTTTCCCGAGTTGCTTCTTACTACCCTGTTCATCGACCTCCCTTGCGTTACTCGCGGTCGCCTTATTCCCCTCCCGTTTGCCGATGCTCGCTGGTCGAGCCCGTCTCTGCAACATGGACGCTCTTGCGCAAGATTCTGGATGGTCTATGCATGGCACAGGAACGGAACCAGAGACTCTTCCACAGCAGGCGGACTCTACTCGTGCTTGACGTGAACAACCACTTTGCCCCTCACCTTGCCCGTATTCAGCTTCTCATACGCCTTCTCCACCTCCTCGAACTCCCACTCCGAGTCGATCTCGACGCGCAACCCCTCATCGTGCACCAGTCGCCCAACCTGGGCGAGCCAGTCTCTCCGCGTCGCATTGAGCATGATGCACGAGTAGCGGTACCCGATGCCTGCCCAGCCCTTGAGCATGCGTACGAGCATGGTCGGGTGCGTGAGGTAGAGAATCGAGCCGCCCATGGCCAGGCGGGAAGTCTTGTCGCCAACGATTGTCTGATACGAGCCTCCTGCTGGATACGCCTTCGTGCGCGGTGAGACAAGCGACGGGATGTGAGGGAGGAAGTCGGTGCCTCCGACGCAGTCGACGATCTGGACGTATCCCTCGGCTGGTCGAAGTTCCTTGACCCGCTGGACGACGTCCTCCACCGTGTAGTCGATGACCTCGTCCGCTCCGAGCTCCTGAACAAAGTCGACGTTGCGCTTCGAGCAAGTCGCGATGACCTTGAAGTGCAGTTGCTTCTTGGCGAGCTGGACGACGTATTGACCGACACTGGACGAGCCGCCAAGGACGACAATCGTAGGCTGGATGCGATGCGACGAGGCGTCTGTCGGATCAGGATTGGCGGAGGGAGGGAGGATGAGGTATGGCGGTGAGAGGAGAGTCTTGGCGGTGAGGTAGACGAGGGGGATGGCTGCGGCTTGGACCCAGGGGAGTGCCGGAGGTTTCGCGACGACGCAGGATCGGCTCATGTCGATGACGGCGATCTCGCTCAACGTGCCGTAGTTGACGCCGCCGAGCTGTTCGCGAATGAGTGAGCTTCAAGTAGAAGGCGGGGGACAGGCGCAGGGCTCACAGGGTTAAAGGTCATACCCATCACTTCCGCTCCGATCTGTAGATCCTTCACCTCCGTTCCCTTGCCCAGTATCCGCCCCGCAAAGTCGCATCCGATGCCTTTCGGGTACTTGAGAGCCGCAAGACGAAAGATGCTGTCCGAGCCAGGCTTGTCAAGGTGAGCGAGCGAGAGCGCGAAAGGGCGGGACTGACGGAAGGTTCTTGACTTGTACATCCACCGGGTTGAGCGCAGCCGTGACGACCTCGACGAGGATCTCGTGCGGCTTCAGGTCGGCTGGTTTTGGCGGACTTTGCTGGATGAGCGAGAGGGTCGAGGGGAACGGCGGAGTCGAGTGGGTCCAGGCGCGGAAGGACGGCGCTGCTTCTGGGGAGGTCATGGCGGTCTAGCAGGTCTAGTCTAGCAAGTCTGTCGAGCTCAAGCAGCCCAGCGAGTGAGGGGTACAAGGTCAAGAGCAGACGAGGGGGGGAGACGAGCGTCATCCTCCTGCACTCGTCGACAGTCTGCTTCTTTGTGCGTCGAAGAGGCCTGCAGGATGATACACGCTGGTGAGCATGCTCTGCGTGCCGCCGCAACCCGTACGACGCGTGCGCTGACCTCGCTCACTCCTCCCCACTCGGACCCGCTCGACACGTCGCAGTCCTCATCTTCAACAACGCTGGCAAGCCGCGACTGACTAAGTTCTACTCGGTGCGTGCTGTATCGGTGCTCGAGCGAAGAACGGGGCCGTCTCAAGCTGATGCCACTGCTTTTGCTCCTCATCAGCCTTCATCGCCAAAGACACGATCCGCCATCCTCCAGCGCATCTATACACTCGTCTCAGCACGCGACGACTCTCTCTGCAACTTTGTCGAGCTCCCGAGCGGGTTCGGATTCTCGTCGGCGGCGGATGCGGGTGTCGAAGCGGACGACGGAGGGTTGGGAGGACCGACTGGCGCAGCGAGCGAGATGGAGGACTTGCGGGTCGTCTATCGGCATTATGCGACGCTCTACTTTGCGTTCGTCGTCGACCAGAGCGAGAGCGAGCTCGGCATCCTCGACCTGATACAGGTGCGCGAGTTCGGATTCGTGCTTTCTCAAGTTCCTGTCCACAGGACTGACGGCAGGTGACAACTTGGTCTTGATGCGCACAGGTCTTTGTCGAGTCACTTGACCGGTGTTTCGAGAATGTTTGCGAGCTGGACCTCATCTTCCACTTTGACGAGGTGTGTTCCCACTCCCGTTGTATCGCCGGTGCTGCCTCCTCAGCTGACAGCTTTTTGAATCATCCCTTGCGTCTACCTAATTCCCATCCGCCTCCCATGCTCCCCTCCTCCCTCGCAGGTCCATACCCTGCTCAACTGCATCATCATCGGCGGCCTCGTCCTCGACACGTCGCTCGAGTCGATCCAACAGACGTTCCGCGCACAACAACAGGCGAAGAAGGCGTCGCAGAACGGGTCAGGGCTGGGGGGAATCAGCGGGCTGAAAGATGCGGCGGGTTTGTTGGGCGGAGAGTGGGATCGGCTAGGCTTTGCGGGACTCGGTCGACGAGGGCGGTGAGGCCGTCAGAAGGTGTTCGTGCGTACCCTTCGCCTTTCACAAGTTGTTGTTATCTTAAGAACGAGTTCGTCCCCCCCTTTTCCAGGACAGCACCGCCTCGATCACCTTGGCACAGCCTCGAGAACGTGATCCAACTCGCTTCCCTCTCCCGCTCTCCGTCCCTTCGCCTCCTTCCACAACATCCGCAAGCCAGTAGCAGCCACAGTACGTCCTCTCGCATGCGTGCTGACTCTCTGGTCCTTCACTCACACCTTTCACCACCTCCTCGCGACGTCACCGCCCGCAGAACACACTTCATCGCTCGAACGACGCAAGATGCCGTTCTCTGTCGCGCACAAGCAGCATTCGTGCGTCTTCCGTCTCTCTCAAGCCAAACAACGCGTGCTGACCCTTTCATCGTTCCTCGACCGCCAGTTACACCATCATCCCAAAAGTCCTCTACGTCCACCGCTTCGGTTTGAAGAGGTGGAGGGTCACGTTCGGGCCGGGTGGCGTGAGTTGTGGTCTCCTCCCAGCGCTCGCGCCCTCGGACAGCCAGCTGATCAGCCCTTGGCTCTGCAGAGGATCGCCTGGACGCCCAACTAAACGCCCGACTTCCCATTCTCTCCCGCTTTCCATGCTGTTGTTCTGTACTGTATTTCTCCGCAACGACGTATCCCTACCGCCTTAGCGCACCAGGTCCTTCCACGGGAGACCCCGTTGCACTCGCTACATCTCCTCGCCGTCCTCGACAAACCCCTTATCGACGTTCCTGATCGCTCCCTCGCACAAGACGCACTCGCTCGCGATCAGATCGTCAAGCTGCCGTCTCAGCGCCTCCTTCTCCTGCTCCTCCTTGACCTCCCTCGCACTCGGCACCTTCTCCCCCCTCCCCTGCTGCAAATCCCTACTTCTTCTCGACGACGTCGGCGCGCCCGCGAACGATGATCGCACCTTCTGCACCGTGCCAGACGGGAGGGGAATCGCGCCTCCGATCGCAGACATGAGCGCATCGGGGAGGACGAGTTTCCGCAGCTGGTCGACGGCTTGAACGGACGCGGCGGCGAGCTTGAGACCTTGTGAGGAGGTGTCGTCGAGGAGGGTGCGTGAGCGAGAGGTGGTGTGCGGTCGGCGGGAGGAAGGGGCGACTTTCGATTGCAGGTCGAGCATGCGCCGCAGCTGAGTCGGCGTGAGCGACTTGGTAACCTGTCGAGGGCGAGCGCGTCAGTTAGAAAAAGCTCAGGAAGCCTGCAAAAGACACGAGTGCACCTCTTGGATGAGGCAGTCGGCGTGGAAGCAGTGCTGGCACGGGAAGACATAGAACTGCCTCGTGAGCAGTTGCTGCGCGCAAGCCCCGCACTTCTCGTTCGCATCGACGACGACAAAGCGATTCTCGAGCTCGGCAATGTCGGCCTTGATCGCCTCGGCCGAGCGCGTCGCCTCGTTCATGTCCTCCTTGAGCTTCTCGATATGCGCCGAGTAGTCCTCGAGCGCCGAGCAGATCTCTTCCTTGAAGTCGTCGATGACGACGAAGTCGGGGAAGAATGGCAGAATGTCCTCGATCTTGAGCAGGCTGGTCGACTCGAGGAACTGCATGGCGCTGCGGGTACAAGAGCAGGTCAGCCTCATGTCCCGATCCCGCAGCGCCTCCAGCAGCCGAAGACGCACGTCTTGATGTCGTTCTTCTTGCCGACGACATGCTTGGCAATCTTGAGACAAAGCTTCTTGCGCAACAAGTCGTCGTCCTCAGGCTTGTCCGCGCAAATCTTGGCCAACTCGAGGTCGTCCCTCTCAAGCGCGAGGTCGACGCTCGATTCGTACATGCGCATCTTGGAGTAGATCAACACGCAGGCTTGGACGCGCTTGTGTGTCCGGCAGAGGCGGAGGGCGTAGTCGAGGTCGTAGTACGGGTCGCCTGTGAGGGGGTTCGTAGGCGACGACTCGAGGAAACTGACAAAGACTGCCTCGTCCGTCGACGGACTCGTCGCGAAGAGCGTGATGAGCGTGTTGTGAACCGCGGGGTCGGTGTTGCGCTGCTCGAGGACGACGTGTTGGAGATAGCGGATGAGATGGTCGTGCGGCTTCTGATCGCTGGATAAGAGACGCGGTGAGGCGAGTGCGGGGATGAGGCGGCGAACGTCGAGACGAGGTTGGCGGAGGAAGGCGTCGACCGTTTCTTTCGGTGCGTGCCGCACGAGGACCGCGGCGAAGCGGTAATACAGGTCTAGCGACTCCTGCTCGGTCTCTTGTCAGCATCGCTGCCCGCCAAAGAGCGAGCTCGAACGCACCTGCTTGCTCAGCGCCTGCAAAGCCTTGACCCACTCCTCCTGCGCAACGTGGTGCTGGACGATCCGGTCGTGGTCGCCGATAACAGAAGCATAGTACAGCGACAAGTCGTCGCGTCCGTGGCGGTCGAGCAAGTCGAACGTCGTCCGGTGGTCGAGGTTGTCCTGCTCGCGAAGCCGTCAACGTCTTGCCTCGCTTCCCTCGGGTAATACGACTGCGACGCACCTTGTACGTGACCAAGAACTGCCTCATATCCTCCTCGACCATTCCTCTCTCCGCAACAAAATTGTCCGCATCCTCGGACGCCCGCTCAGCAGCGGCGAGGTCCTCGAGCTCGTTGATCTTGGCGAGGTAGATCTCGACGAGCCAGGTGGCTAGCATCATCCTTTGAGTCGAGTCCTGTCCCCGATTCGCCCGTCAGTTCCGCGCGAGAACGGGACGCGGGAGAAAGCGCGAGCGCACACTGCGCTTCAATCTCTCCAACTTGGCCACCAAGAAATACCTCAGCGCGTCCCGTTCGTCCTTGTCGACGAAGCGAAGGACGACTTCCTCGAAGGGCTTGGACGACTGCGCGTACGCTTGAGCGGATTGGATGTAGCGACCAGCCGAAAAGTACGAGTCGGCTTCGGCTGCGAGGACCGAGTCGCGCTGGCGCTGAGTCTGCGTCGCGAGCCCCCAAGCTTCGATCAGCTCAACTCCCAGTCGCAAAAAAGAACAAGCCGACGACGAATCTCGTGGGCGGGACGCACCTTCGCAAACCTCTTTGCCATCTCCCAATTCCCCCTCGCGAGATACACCCTCCACACGTCCCTCCCTTCATCACGAATCACGAGCTCGTAGATTGCCGAGTCGGTGTGCATCCAGCATGTTTTGCGGAGCGGGTCGGTGGAGAGACGGATGGGGCGGGAGGAGGGGGGCTGTTTCGGGCGGGCGGGCAAGGGGTTAGTTGAGACGAGGGAAGAGACATGGGGGGACGCACGAGGTCGAGTGCTTCGTTGTACACGATTTTGTCCGTCAACAAATCCACCGCGCATACCCTGTCCTCGTACAACAACACGAAATGCCACTCGGTCAATGCCATACTAATAGGCTGGTCGGGGGGCTCGTGCGCGTCGCTAGAGGAGGGATAGGGGATGAGAGAGGCCGAGTCGATGATTCCGTCGCCTGGGTGAAGGTCGGACGAGGCGGAGGGGAAGACGAGTTGGCCGTGGTAGATGCCCGGGCCTACGCGCGTCCTTCAGCGTCAGCAACTCTCTGCGAGCAAAGGGGAGAGAACGCGCGGGCGCACCAGTCATCCACGCCATACTCTTCGGCAACTGCAACCCGGTCACCACACCCTCGCGATCCGTCCTGCCCGGCGCAAAGAAGTGCAATTCGGACGTCGTCGGTTCGCCCGAAAGCTCGAGCATTTCTGTGATGTCGTGCACTGTGTCAGCGCTTGGCGTAGGAGAGACAAGAGAACGGTCGAGAACGCACTGGGTCGAGCCTCGCCCGTCGCATAAGGGTGCAAGACCCCCTCCAACAACGCACTCACATCCTCCTCCTTCCCACCTTTCCCACTGGCTCCCACCCCGCCAGTCCCAACAAACTGATACACCCTCGTCCTTGTACTCGCAACCACCGCCACTCTCCTTCCATTCCAAACTTCGTACCTCAGGCCTTCTATCGGCTGGCGTTCGGGAAGGGTGAGCAGCTGTTTGACGTACCGCTCGGGGGAGCGGGAAGAGGATGTGCCTGGGACGTGCATCGGGAGGAAGTGGTCGCCTGAAGAAGAGGAGAGGGACGGGTCGAGGAGAGTCGTTCCGAGTATTTGGCCGGTCGATGTCCCGAGGAGGATCTCGCGCGTCGAGAAGGCTGAGACGGAGGACGGTGAAGAGGGAGAGGAAGAGGGCGACCAAGCGATCGAGTCGATGATTGCGCCTTTCAACCGCGTCAAGGGCTTTGCTTTCCTCGTTTGTGGCTGGCCTGAAGAGGGAGTGGGCAAGTCCGCCCCGACAAAGGCATAGAAGTTGTCCCCCGTGGTGGTCGAGACGACGACGTGGCGGCCTGTCGGGTCGACATGGAGTTTGTGTAGGTTCGACGAGGGAGAAGGAGGGGCGGAGGTTGTGCGCGAGGTCGAGGGAGCGGGAAGGGAGACAGGGATGTCGATCGTCTCTACTTCTGTTGGGTGGTCGAGGTCGATCCGGATTAGTTGCGGAGGGGAGGGGCGAGTCGAGGAGGACGAGGTTGAGGAGGAGGTGGGGGGAGAACCGGTGACGGCGAGGACGAGGACGTTGTTCGTGCAGGAGAGGGAGTGAAGTGCGGATGGGAGCGTGAACTGGACCTGCCCGAGCGAGAAGATGGGTGCGTCCGGTTCCTGTTCGCGAGGAGGGTCAGCGAGGAGGACGAGCAGCGGTGTCGACTCGCTCGGCTCGGGCGGGATGGGTGCGCACCTCGCTGTGTCCTGCCTCGTACACTGCGCCGTCCTCGAACCCTTTCGTCGGCAGCTCGAGTCCCGCCGACCCTGATCCGCCGATGAAGTCGTCCATCCCCTCCGTCGCTACTCGTCCGTTTGAGCTGGTTCAAGCGGGTGTGCGCGTACAACGAGCGAGTCCCAAGCAGCTGAGCAGTCCAGTACTAGCCAGATTGAGCCTGAGCGAGCGCGACGAGGCGATCGTTGGCTGCCCCACCTCCCCCTCACAAAGTCGACGCTCGCCTCGTTGTCTCGCGGTGCGTGCGCTCGACTTGGTCTCTCCCGCTCGCAGTGTGAACTCGAGCGTGGTGCACTGTGCGAGTATGCGAGTGTGCAAGGCAAGACAACCCTGTCCCGAGTCGTACGGTGTTGCCAGTCCCTGCGAGTGCTCGTGCTGCTCGTCCTGCTCCGCTTTACGAGGAGTGAGGGTGCGACGGTGCGAGTCGGCTGAGTTGTGCGAAGTTGCCAAGTCGAGCGCGTCAACTTGCCACGCGCGCACTCGCTCACACTGGCTCGCTCTCTCCACCGCACCCACACCGCTCAGAGGAGCACAGTGAGCGAGTCGCTGCTGCTCACGAGCGAGAGCGACCCACACCCGCCCAACTCGCGCGCTCACCCACCCTCTCACCGCTGAGCAAAGCCGACCAACAACCCGACTCATCACCCCCGCCTGCTCTCCTCCAAGTACGCGCAGAAACCAGCCCTCTACGCGCTTGACTTTCCCAGCGGAGCGCGACGCGCGATGACCACGGACCGCCCTCGACGCGCAGCTTCTCAGCGCCGCTCCACCGCCGAAGCCGACCTCTACTCGTCTCACGGTCAGCGGGCTGTTGGGTCGCGAAGGAGCGCGAGGAGGGGGAGCAGGGAGGTCAACTATGCGGGGCTGGACGACGACGAGGAGGACGAGTATGTCGACCACGGGGAAGGCGAGGGGAGCGAAGAGGAGGAGGGTAGTGTGAGGGTCCAGCGCGCGACGAGGGGGAAAGAAATCAAGTATGACGAGGACGAGTTCAAGCAGGAGGAAGGGGAGGAGCACTTCCCCGTCGAAGAAGTGGAGCAGGAGTATCAACAGGACAACCTCCCTCTCCACCCTCAACACCTCCCTCCCCTCCCTCCGCCCAACCAGAACCCTCTCGTCATCAAACTCAACGTCACGCGCACCGCGACGCCCGCTGAAGCTGCCCCCGCCGATGCGGACGCAGACGCGGAGGGCGAGGAGGATGCGGATGCGGCGGGCGAGGACGACCCCGATGCGTATGCGGACCCTCACGCCGGCTACGCAGCGCACGAGGCGTACCAGAACGGGCACGCCGTGGCAGGCGACGACGACGAGGAAGACGAAGAAGGAGTCGGGGGTCGTCGACTCCGTCCTCGTCGCCAAAACGCGATCCACGATTCAGAGGACAGTTCGACCGATGCCAACGGCGCGGAGGGACACTCTCTTCCCCCTCGCGTATTCACGACTACCAGTTCAGGTCGTCAGACGCGCAGGCCGGCGCATTATGGCGAGAGCGCGGACGAGGAGGATTACAAGCCTGATGCGGAAGGCCGGCGCGGCGGGTTGAGGCGCGGACGGAGGGCGGGGTATCATGGAGATGGGATTGAGCCGGATGAGGACTGGGACGGGGAGGACGGGGAGTATGGGGGTGCGAGGAGGGGAGAGCGGAGCAGGCGCAATTCGAGGCGGACGAACGACCGCCAGCAACAAGCTGCGCGTCAACTGCGCTCTCAGCGCGCGGGGCGGAGCGCAGGACGCTCGACGCGCAACTCGCGAAAGGCCGTCGACCAGTCTTACGAGCAGGACGAGGACGAGACGGAGCTCGATACGGACGAGGAGATCTTCGATTTGCCGGACGACGACGACGATTCGCTGGGCAGGGGCGAGGGGTCGGGGAGGAGGAACCTCCGCAACAAGCCGAGGATCAACTACTACGTCCCCCCGCCGAACGAGGTCGCGGGCCTCAGCGCCGGCAAGGACGCGAAGGGCAAGGGCAAGCAGCGTAGAATGGACGAGGATGGGAATCCTTTCGCTGGGTTGCCGGCCAACATGACGGGTGCACAGTGGGCGGCGCTGTATCCCGAGGGAGGACAGCCCGGATCCGACTCGGTGAGTTCGTCCGTCGTTTCAGCCGCTTCGCTCGCTCACTCTTACCCATGCACGCAGTCGGACGACGAGAATCCGAACCTGTCGAGTCCTCGCAAAGCAGCGCTCTTCTCCGGCCCAGGCGCAGCGATGACAGGCGGGATGCTCGCAGGCGGCGGCCTCGACTTTGGCAGCGGCGCCCCCTCGAACCTCGGCAAAGTCAACAATGTCGCTGCATTGGCCGACACAGACCCGCTTGGCGTCCCGACCTCGATCTCGTTCGACTCGGTCGGCGGATTGGGACAGCATATCCAGCAGCTCAAGGAGATGGTCTCGCTTCCGCTTCTCTATCCCGAGGTGTTTGAGAGGTTCAATATCACCCCGCCGAGGGGCGTTTTGTTCCATGGTCCGCCGGGAACGGGAAAGACGCTCCTGGCGAGGGCGTTGGCGGCGAGTTGCAGTACCGAGGGCAGGAAGATCTGTACGTCCGCTCGGTCTTCCTTTCGCTCTGATGATGCTGACGTAGCGTTTGTCTCGCAGCCTTCTTCATGCGCAAGGGTGCCGACTGCTTGTCAAAGTGGGTCGGCGAGGCGGAGAGGCAGCTCAGGTTGCTGTTCGAAGAGGCGAGGGCGTGCCAGCCGTCAATCATCTTCTTCGACGAGATCGACGGTGCGTTCTGTCCGGCCTTCGTCACGGCTATGTCAAGCTGAGCGCTGTCCTCGCCCGCAGGTCTCGCCCCGGTTCGCAGCAGCAAGCAAGAGCAGATCCACGCCTCGATCGTCTCGACCCTCCTCGCGCTGATGGACGGCATGGACGGCCGCGGCCAGGTGATCGTCATCGGCGCGACCAACCGTCCAGACGCGATCGACCCAGCTCTCCGCCGACCAGGCAGGTTCGACCGCGAGTTCTACTTTCCCCTCCCGAACCTCGAGGCGAGGCGAAAGATCATCGACATCCATACTGAGGGGTGGAATCCGCCGCTCGACGACGGATTCAAGGACGAGTTGGCCAAGCTGACCAAGGGTTACGGAGGTGCCGACTTGCGGGTGCGAGCGACATCTCTATCCTCGCGCTTCTTCCGCATTAACGCATCTCGTCGCAGGCTCTGTGCACGGAAGCGGCGCTCAATGCCGTCCAGCGCACGTACCCGCAGATCTACAAAACCAACGACCGCCTCCTCATCAAGCCCGAGCAAATCGAGGTCACCGCTCGCGACTTTACCATCTCTCAGAAGAGTGCGTCACCGTGCTGGTTCTCAAGGGGAAACTGCTGCTGACCCGGATCGCCCAGACCTCATCCCCTCGACCGCCCGCTCAACCTCCTCTCACGCCGCCCCTCTCCCGCCACAAGTCGTCCCCCTCCTCGCCGACTCGCTCGAACACGCCAAGACCGCTCTCGCCAAGGTCCTGCCCGAGGTGAAGAAGGTCAACGTCTTGGAAGAAGCCGAGTTTGTCGATGAGGGTGCTGGGTTCGAGAAGGAGAAGATGCTGCAGGGTGCGTTCGCCCGTTCTATCTCTCGCGATTCGCCTTCCTGACGTCCGACTGCGCAGCCTTTGAGACGCTGCGCGTCTTCCGCCCTCGCCTGATCATCTGCGGCGAGCCCGGCATGGGCCAGTCTTTCGTCGGCGCCGCGATCCTTCAGCACCTCGAAGGCTTCCACGTCCAGACACTCGATCTCGCCACCCTCGTCTCCGACTCGACTCGCACGATGGAAGCCGCCTGCGTCCAACTCTTCGTCGAAGCGAAGCGCCATAAGCCCTCGATCCTCTTCATCCCTTCGCTCGTCACTTGGTGCGCCAGCGTCGGCGAGACCGTTCGCTCGACGATCAAGGGCTTGCTCGACGGGTTGGACCCGTCCGACCCGATCTTGCTGCTCGCGGTTGTCGACGGTCATTTCTCGGAAGTCCCGGCGGACGTTCGCAGCTGGTTCGGGTTCGTTAAGGGCAACCGCGTCATCATCGGCAAGCCCAGCACCGTGAGTCTGCCTCTGCGCCCTCCCTCCTTCGCCTCTGACGCCTTGACGGCCCCGCAGGACCAGCGACGAGCGTTCTTCGAGGATGTCATCGCAGGCATCCAGCGACCTCCGAACGAGTACCCCGATGGCGTTCCTCGCCGCAAGCGTGTCCTCGAAAAGCTCCCTCTCGCCCCGCCTCCGCCACCTCGTGCGCCGACCGCCGCCGAGATCGCTCAGCAACAGCAGAACGACCTCCGCCTGCTCGAGTACCTCAAGTGGCGCCTCGGACCCGTCCTCTCCGAGCTCAAGAAGCGCTATAAGCGTTTCCAGCGCTCGCTGTACAAGGATTGGCAGAGCGACGACCTCGAGTGGCGCCAGGAGCAACTTCGTCGCGGTCAGGAGGTGACGGGTCTCGGCAAGCAGCCGTACCACAATGTCGACCTTGACACGATGGCGTCCGACCTGTACAAGGGCTTCTACTACACGCCGGACGACTTCCTCGACGACATCCTCCGCATCCAGCACAACGCCGAGGTCAACAAGATCATGGAGAACGACGCCGAGGCGCCTATCCGAGCCGGACAGATGGTCAACCACGTCAAGGTCATGCTCGACCAGACCTTTGACGCCAACTTCCGCGCCGAGTGCGGCAAGATGGCCGAGCGGATGCGCGAGAAGGAGAAGGACGCGCCCAGGAAGGGCAGGCGCAGGGGCCGCGGTGGCAGCTTGCCTCCCGAAGACGGCGCCGTTGCGGCTGCCGAGACTGCGGCTGCGGCTGGCGGAGCGTTCAAGGAGCGGTACAACGCGCGGACGGCGAATGGAGCTGAGGACAGCGCGGAGGCAACGGACACGCAGGAGGCGGGAGCTGGCGAGGAGGGAGACGCCGAGCGTCAGCTCAAGCGGGCGAGGACGGAGACTGGCGACCACGCGATGGAAATCGAGCAAGGGGACGAGCATGGCCCGGCGAAGCGGCAGCGGACAGCCGAGGACGGCGACCAGGACGAGCAGATGCGCGCTATTCAGCATCACCAGGCTGCCGTGGACATGGCCAACGGACAAGCTGCCGCCTCGACGAGCTCGGCACCGAACGGATACCCAGCTGGCTTCGTCGCCGCGCACCCGCAGGCAGGCCCTTCAGGCTTCCACGATCTCCTCAACCCGACGACCGCCTCTTCGCTCGCCGCCTTTGCCGACCCCGTCGTCGCCTTCTCCGAACCGCAGCAAAACCCTTTCGCCCCAACAGTCGCTGCCGTCGCTCCTCCCATGCCCGTCGGTGCCGCGCCCTCCGAGGCTTCCGCTGTCGCCGGACTGCCAGCACCAGCAGCCGAAGCCGCAGCCGCTCCGTCGTTCCTCAACGGCACCATCCCTACTGCGGCAACGTCGACCAACCCCTTCGGCGCACCGGCCGTCGTCCAAAAGGCGCTGAACGTCAACGGCGGTTCCGCTCTTCCTTCGCGCGACGGCACGCCCACGCCTATCGGCATGAACGGCTGGCCAGCACCGGCCAGCGAGGCAGGCTCCGCTAGGCAGGCATCGGCAGCGCCGGAGAAGGAGCGCACTCCTACGCCGGAACCGACGCCTCCCCCTCCTCCGCCTTTCGTCGTTCCCGCCCACGCCGTTGACGGCTTCTACAGCTTCCTCGTCGAGAAGACGGACGCGCTCAATATCGACCAGCTCGAGCAGCTCCGTGCGGCTTGCTACGATGCCGTCTGGCGCGGCAGGACCGAGTGGGACCGGACGGCGGTCGTACAGGAGCTTGACGAGCTCGCGAAGGAGTTCGTCGAGGAGGTCGAGGCACTGGCTGCTTGATCCGGTCATTCATCGCTTTTCTCACTCTCTCGCTTTGTTGTAGCCATCTCTTCACGACCCCATGCATCTCGAAAAGCGCATCTACGCCTCACTGCATCGCTGTATCGCCTGTGATGGGGAAGAGCAGCCGCCTGCGCACAAGAGGAGGTCAGCGTCTCAGCATACCAGGTATGGGTCGAGACGCACCAAATGTCGTCGTCTGCAGCCGGGAACAGCATGTCTTCGTGCATCGGAAGGGCGTCGAGAGCGGCAAAGACGCTCGCCTCTGTCTGCTCTTGCTGCGGGAGTGTCGCCGCACTGGTCGAGGCGAACGCTTGCTGTTCTTGCTGCGGAGGAAGAGTGGTGTGTGCATGGTGATGATGGAGGTTGTCTTGTATGATCTGCTGTGCGCTCGAGAGGTACCAGCTCGAGTTGCTGCCGCTCGAAGGGTAGTCCTGCGCATCCTGCGGTATCGTCTGCATCGATGTCGAGGCGTTCTGCGATGCGGCGAGTGACGAGAGTTGCGTTGCGGGTGAAAGCGTGGTGAGAAGGTGGGTGAGGAGACGATGCATGTAAGCCGGCATGTCGTCCGACGAGCGCGACGCCGCTTCAACAGCGACTTGGATGTCGGATAAGGTGCGTACGACGCGCTCGCGGTCGGACTGGCTCATCGTCGCGATGTTCTTTACGAGCCAGATCGAGCAGATGGCGAGCGCGACGTAGGCGAGGTTGAAGCAGAAGGGGAGGTAGCCCGGTCGAACGAAGTGGTTTTGGAAGACGTTAGCGAGTCCGACGGCGGCATCGACGCAACCGCAGAAGGCGATCGTTAAGTCGGACGGCACGTCGACGTTGACGGCCTGGTCCTTCGCACGGTACCGATAGTTGTACAGGAGGCGGTACTCAGTGAGGTGGAAGGCAAAGAGCGCGTCGCAGAGGCGGATGGTCGAAACTTGAGGTGGGAGAAAGTCTGCGTGTCAGCAGGTCAGCGGGCATGCGGCTCGACACAGGTGAGGATGCGCACCAGGTCGATCTAACCACTTGGCTCGCCAGCGATGCCAGTCATGCTCGATCCACTTGAGCGAGCGCAAATTCGACGGGTCGCCGTTCATCGCCGTCAGCAAGTCGGCGTAAAGTCGACACATTCGCGAAAAGGTGATCCAAGGCGGCAGGGAGGACTCGCCGGGTGTCGGGAGATGAGGGTGCTCGGCGAGCCATTCTGCTGGGTCGTCGATGTCTTCCTCCGAGATCATGCGAGGGAGGGAATGGTGTATGGCGAGGTGGTAGTCCGCGATGATCAAGTCTGTACGCCGCAAAGTCAGCTGCAGTCGAGCGCAAAAGCAGGGAACGACGCACTCAGCCATGCCCGTTCCCTATTGAGGATCTCGCGAGCTTGCATCTCGTCCGCGGGAAGCGGTCGAATCACCCGAACGTTCAGCCTCAGCTCCTGCGCCATCCGAATCGCATACCCGACTTTCCGCCAACTTGTCGCGTCGTCCGCCTTCTTCCAATGCGTCAAGAGGTTGATCGCCTGGATGACCTCGACTGAGCACAAACCGTACTCGACCGCTTGTCCGACAAGCTTGTTTGCGATCGCGAGACAGGCGGAGTAGGCGTCTGGTCGGAGGATCTTGGCTGTCACGCAGAGGACGGCGGAGAAGAGGAGGGCGGACTTTTGCTGGCAGTAGTTCGGGGTGTGCAGGCGAGGGTCGAGTATCGCGACGACGAGGTTGAGGTGGTCGAAATAGCTGCGAGGGGCGAAATCAGTACAACGACGCGGAGGAGCTGTGGCAGGGCTTACTAGTTGAAGAGTTCAAATACGTCTAGCTCGTTCAGTACGCCAGCTTGAAGCGGGTCCGGATAGTTGCTGCGAAGCAAGCCAAAGCTACCGCTCCCCGACGGAGGCGGCTGCGCCGTCGAGGGGCCGGCAATGAAGGCTGTCGGCGAGAGCGCAGTGTCAGCAAGGTGTTCGCTCTCGGAGAGCGCCGCGACGCACGGGAAGAGTCGCCTTCTCGGACGACATGCGAGAACTGGATGGTCGATGCGCCTGTACCAGCAGGCGATTGCGAAGCGTGACTTTGGCTCGCCCCCTGGGGCGAGCCGTACGTTGGCGCTTGATTCGCAGGTAGTTGAGGAAGAGGAGGATAGACTGGCGGTTGAAGCGGGACGGCAGGAAGCGAAGAAGGGGAAGCGTCGGGTGGCGCAACTGAGCTCGTCTCCTTCTTCCGTCGGCCGCGCCGGTGCTTCTGGTACTCGCAGACGAGCTCGTGCGTGACGCACCGGCGACAGGTCGTGTGCACGTCGGGAGTGTGGCATTTCCGCTGAGCAGAAGGGTTGAAGGTCAGCTGGATCGTTTGTCCTGCATCCGATTCGAGCGAGACGCACCTTGGCTGATCGACAGGCGAGACAGGAT
This sequence comes from Rhodotorula toruloides NP11, assembly GCF_000320785.1. Classification (NCBI taxonomy): domain Eukaryota; kingdom Fungi; phylum Basidiomycota; class Microbotryomycetes; order Sporidiobolales; family Sporidiobolaceae; genus Rhodotorula; species Rhodotorula toruloides. The sequence goes on from NW_015622963.1 coordinate 186,157, forward strand.
ACCTTCCTGCGACGAGGAGAAGCGCGAGATGAGTTGCCGCAATTCTTCGAGGAGGAGGAAGAGAGAGACGCACGCTCCGCCAGCTTTGACGGGACCCGCCACTCCTTCAGTCTGTGCTGGTTCTGCAGCTACATTCGACGGACCAGCGACAGCACCAGCGTCGGTCTGGGCAGCGGCGCCTTGCAGGGTGGGACTCGCCCGGGCGTCCATTCTCCTCTGTTCGTGCGGGACGGCGGGAGCTGAGCGAGCGGTGAAGGCGGCGTCGAGCGGGCTCAGCGAGCGGGGCAGACAGTCTCGGACGCAGCAGGAGGCATGGCTTGGTCACCGCTGCGGGAACCTCGCGACTTCATCGCGCCTGAACGCTTGAACACCGCACCCTCAATCGCCCGCCATGGCCCACGCTTCGAGCAGCCGCGGGCGGTGCTTGCTGTTGTCACAGCCTTCCACACTCTCTGGTCCCGCTGCTCCCACTTGACGACGTTGCCAACCGATGCCTTCTGCTCCGCTCAACTCTGGCTTCGTCCTCCAGGACGACCCTGCGACGCCCCGCACCGAAGCGACCGTCTCCTTCCGCGACATTCTCCCCAAGCCCGACCACCCTCGCATTGCCGGCATCGCAGACCACACCGCGCTCAGCTGGTGCGAGAGCAGAAAGGCTGTCGAGGCTCCCGCCTGGCTGATCAACCGCCTCGACGTTCGCAACATCGGACGACCGTACAGGGGCTTCTCGGCAGACGGGCATCCTGACCCGAGCATCTTCCGCTACGAGGAAGACGAGGGTGCCCCGGTTGAGGCTGCGGTGCATGCCGTCAACAGGCTGCTCGACGCACTTCCGGCGGATCTGAGGAAGGAGGTTGTCAAGGGAGACGTAGCGACGGACGACGAGTTCAGGGCTTGGAGTAACCCGGAACTGTACGTAAACCCAGGTTTGTCCGTCTCTTCTCCTATCTCGTACGACTCGGACACTTACGCGTGCACCACAGGTGGCATTCGCCTCGACGAGACGAGCACCGAGATCAAGGACCGCATCCACGACGTCCTCAAAGCGTCGCTCTCGCCCGAAGGATACAAGAAGGCCCTCGGCTGCACCCTGACGAACCACTTCCTCGGCGAGCTCGTCAACGGCAGCAACGTCCTGAACAAGCACTCGTACAACTTCCGCCTCTTCCTCCCGCCTGCCACTCGTCGTCCCTCGCTTACCGATCCCTGGGGATGGACCTTCTTCGGCCACCACCTCTGCCTCGCCGTCTGCTTCGTCGGCAAGCGGATGGTCATCGGTCCGACGTTCATGGGTGCTGAGCCGGACAGGATCGATGTCGGCCCGCACGCAGGACTGCGGCTCTTCTCGCAGGAGGAGATTCGGGGGCTCAACTTGATGCGGAGCTTGAGCGAGGAGAACCAGAAGAAGGCGCAGATTAGCGTGGGAATGACAATGTCTGAAGGGCTGGCAGAGGACCGATGGAACCCCTTTGACGAGCGGTGAGTTCGCTTCGAGGATCGCTCCTTCAGCTGAACTTGACCATTCCAATCCGCAGACACCTCGGCGGCGCACACCAAGACAACCGCATCGTTCCATACGAAGGCTGTCAGATCTCGCTCTTCACGCCCGAGCAGCGCGACGAGATCTACGCCATCCTGCGGGTTTTCAATATCTACCTCCCGGAAGTCCCGCTCGAGCACCGGATGCGCCGCCTCCGGTCGTTCGAGGACCAGACGTACTTTGCGTGGATTGGCAAGTTTGACCTTGGCTCGCCTTACTACTTCCGCATCCACTCGCCCGCGACGTTTTGCGAGGTGCGTTTCCCTTTCCTCCGTCTTGCCCACTCCCGCCGCTGACGCTTCCTCCTCCGCTCGGATTCACCAGTTCGACTTCCACTGCGGCATCTTCCTGACCAACACCTCGCCCGCCAAATGCCACATCCACACCGTCAATCGCCTGCCGAACTGCGAAGACTACGGCAAGGCGCTCGTCCAGCAGTGGCAGCGCGAGCAGGAGGCCGAGGGCGTCGAGGTGCAGATGAGGGTGGTCCGGCCTAATTGAAACCTTGAAGTGAAGTAGGCAATAGTTCGAAGGAGAGGACGAAGGAATGTTCTCCTCGACTTTCGAAGATTGCCCTCTCGCTCGACGTCTCTCCTCGCGAGGCTGCCTCCTTGGTTTGACGTTGCGCTCCCGCTGCCAGCCTCTCCTTGCCCTACGGTGTGCTTGGAGAGCGCCGCAGAGTCTCCAGGTGCTGGTCGTTGTCGAGGCCCGACCGCACTCTTTGGGAAGGTCGCGCCGCCTGCTCTCGACCTCGTCGCTCGTCGCCCGGCTGGCTGGCTGGCTGGAGAGTTGCATCACCGTCTGGCAGAGCCCTGCACTCGTCTCCTCTTGCACCAGCTGCGAAAGCCGTCGTCTGCCCGTTGCGCTACGAGCACACCCTCTTCCCGACCCCGCATCTCGCCGCTTGTTGTCGCGCGCGTCGCATTTCCGCTCCCTCGCCCTCCTTTTCCCTCACCCGTACACACCCAGCCGGGACGCATTCGACCATGTCAGGAGCACAGGACGTCAAGCTGCCCGTCTACCCCTCCGACAACAACGACCCGCTTAGCTCAAAGGGCCTCTTGAACGAGCGCGATGAGGGACTCCCGACCGCCGTCACCAACGCGACGTCGGCCAAGCCAGCCGCGAGCATGGCCAGCGCGGAGGGGATCAAGAAGATCTGGCCTGGTCCGTCCCTTCGTCCACCCTTCTGGCACTCGAGGAGCGGAGAACGCTGAAACGTGCGGGACTTTCGTCGCGTCCTCGTCGCAGGCTACATCATCATGGTCTGGATCGCTTTGAGCAGTGGTGTCATCCTCCAGAACGCCTACATCCTGCGGACACTCCAGTGAGTCTGCGCGAGAAGGCGGATTCCGAGACTAACTGGACTGAGGTCCCTCAAGCTCCTGCTAACCACGCTCCCTCTGCAGATTCAACTACCCCATCGCATTGACGACTTGGCACTTGGTCTACGCGACCATCGGCACCCGTCTCCTCCTCCGCTTCACACACCTCCTCGACGACCTGCACAAGGTTCAGATGTCCTGGGACCGCTGGCTCCGCAACGTACGCCCGACCATGAGCTTCTGATCGCGCAGAAGAGAATGCTGACGTTGAGGCGAGCAGATTGTCCCCATTGGCGCCCTCTTCTCCGGATCCCTCATCTTCTCCAACTTCGCCTGTGCGTTCAATTCCTCGATATTAACGCGGGAAGTTGTCGCTAACCTGTACCCACTTGCGCAGACCTCAGTCTCTCCGTCTCGTTCATCCAGATGCTGAAGGCGTTCACCTCCGTCGCGGTCTTGGGCATGTCGGTCCTCTTCGGACTCGAGCAGATGCAGCCGCGCAAGTTTGTGATTGTCATCGCAATCTCCTGCGGAGGTGAGCCTGTCGTCTTCTCGCTTGAGCGGACCGTAGCGCTGACAGCCTCCTCCCACAGTCGCCCTCGCCTCGTACGGCGAGATCGCATTCGACATGGGCGGCTTCATCTGCCAGGCGCTCGGTATCGCTTTCGAGTCAGCGCGCCTCGTCTCGATCCAGCTGCTCATGTCGGGCTTGAAGATGGGACCTCTCGTCTCGCTCTACTACGTGAGTTGGGGGCGCCGTCGGCAGAACAGCGGCAGAGCTGACTTCTTCTCCTCGTGCAGTTTGCACCGGTCTGCGCCGGCCTTAACATGATGCTCATCCCCTTCTTCGAGGGCGCCGCGCCATTCCAAGACGCCCTCGAGGTTGTCGGCCTCCCCATCCTCGTCGGCAACGCCACGACCGCCTTTGCGCTCAACGTCGCCGTCGTCTTCCTGATCGGCTGCGCAAGTTCGCTTGTCCTCACGCTCTCGGGCGTCATCAAGGACATCCTTCTCGTCCTCGGGTCGGTCGTCTTGATGGGATCGACCGTGACCTTCACTCAGGTGCGCTCGCTGTCCGTCTGACCGCTCCTTGTGACTGATGTACTCTCCTCCACAGTTCGTCGGCTACGGCATCGCCCTCTTCGGCCTGGTCGTCTTCAAGCTCCCGAAGGAGACGGTCGACAAGTACATGATCCAGGTTCGCGGTGCGCTCGGCCGATGAGCGCGGGATGGAAGGCGCGGAAAGGGATGTGCTCGTCGCTGGCGATGAGGTGTGGACGCCCTTGGAAGAAAGTGAAGTAAGGAAACGCTAGACGGAGGGAAGTTATCTCGTGCAAGGCTTTCATACTCTCCTGACCTTCTTCGTCCCGCCTCGCGGAGACGATGTTGTTTCCCCTGGTGCTAATCACGAAGCCAACAGTCTGCTTCTGCGGTGCTCGAGCTCGTCAATAGTGAGCGAGAGGAGCAAGGCTTTGCGGTAGTCGCCTCCTCGCTCGCACAGCGTCTCCTTTGGTGCGTCGCCCGTCTCGAGAGTGCTTCTCTCAGGCTGCTTGAGCTCCATAGACCGTCCTTTCGACCGCCTTCGACGTTGACATCTCGAAAGTCAAAACGGCGCCTCTCTCGTCGCAACGCGTTGGTGTTTCGGGCGACAGGCTCTGCTTTTCCTCTCACTCCCCCTCGCCTGGCACGCCTGCTGGCTGCACAGACACGCTCACACTGCTCGACAGACCCGTCTACCAGCTCGTCCAGCCGCCCCGCGCTTCCACGTCTGACCCGACCCACCCTCATCGCTCGACGCGGCGAACAAAGGGCAACATGGCCGCCACGACCATGACGGCCCGCGAGCTCCTCACCAAGGTCTTCCAAGGCGAACAGGTGAGTCTCGCGCACGCGTTCAGGCCGGTAGGAGTGCGAGCGCTGACTGTGTCGCCCTCCCGCTCGCCCATGTTGGAGGACAGACCCTCACTCCCGAGCTTCTCTCGTGCGAGAACGACTTCGCCATGCACTTGATGCGCTATCCAAACGACACTAACTTTGTCGCCGCGCGCAAGCCGGGCGTGAACTACGGGTGCGTCCCTTTCCTCGTGAATGTCAACCTGCGTCGCTGACGTCCTCGCTCCCCGTCATCAGCGAGTTGATCTGCATGGAGGAGTCGTGCTACAGCGAAATCGAGCTCAGCCCGAACCCGAACCTGCCTGATGGTGGTATCGGACGCGGCTTCGGATGGCTCTTCAAGTACTGGGTGCGTCTCGCACGCTTTCTTGCCTCGTTCCGACGCGTCCTGACCGCTTCCGCCTCTATAGGAGCACATTGACAGCTCTCCGGAGCACAAGGCTGCCCGCGGCGCGCGTGTCATCAGGGACAAGGTGCGTTCTCTCTCGTCGACGAGCGGAAGTTGGTGGCTGATCAGCTCCTCGCACGTTGTACACGCAGCAAATCAAGAGCGAGATGCCTCCCGATGCCTGGGTACGTACTCGTGCTTCCTGCATCAGTCAAACAAGTAGGCTGACCGAATTTCCCCGTCAAAAGACTCCCAAAGTCAAGAAGACTTCGTCGTCGAGCGGAGCATCCTCGACTGCAGCGTCGGGCTACGCCAGCGGCTCGGGCATCAAGGCGGAGGACAGAGTCTTCGGCGGTTACGACGGAACACCTCGCGCATCGACTTCCGGTTCGTCGTCCAAGAGCAACACCAAGAAGCGCCCGTCAGACCCGCTGTACCGCTCTTCGGTCCGCGGAATGCTCACGGACGACGACGCCGACCTCGCGCGCGACAAGAAGCCGAAACTCGAAGCCACGCCGGGCGTCCTCGCCGAGCGCCGCAACGAGCCTCAGGCCGGCGCCGCACCCGTCATCGTCCCTCTCCAGCCTACGATCGCCGAGCAGAACGCCTACAAGGAGGCCAAGTCCGCGCTCGAGCGCTACGAGCTGCTCGCCGAAGACTTGAGGACTCGCCCGACGGCTCAGCGCGACGCGGGCTTCTACGCCCAGCTCGACCTCCTCAACGGCCACATCGCCAAGCAAAGGCAGATTATCGAGAATAGCAAGAAGCGCTTCGGCGCCGCCATCGAGCCCGTCGTCCAACCTCGCCCCGCTGCCGCAGCTGCCGCCATGCCCGGCGCCTTCCCCGGTGCGGTTGGCGGCTACGCCGCTGCGATGGATCCCGCCGCCGCCGTCCTCGCCCGCTTGTCGGGGTCGCGGAACGCTGCGAACGACGACAGCGACGACGAGGCGATGTGGAACAACTTCGCCCCGGTCACGCACGAGGACTTTGATCACTTCATCAAGGCCGCTCTCGAGGGCGAGGGCTTTGAGGGCAACGAGAACGTCAACGCCGCCGCTGCCGCCATCGGTCTCAAATCGCAGAAGGAGCCGATCCAGCACATGACCGTTGACTTGATGCCTCACCAGGTGCGCTACAAAGTCTTCTATCCTCTCATCGAGACTGGGCTGACTGGAATGTCATCAGATCATCGCTTGCGCCTGGATGAAGGAGAGGGAGGCTGACAAGACGTTTGGCGGCATCCTCGCAGACGAGATGGTTCGTCCTCCCTTTCCCGCTCGTTCAGTCCGATGCTGAGCAGGCAGCTGACGCTTATGGAGGGACGCAGGGTCTCGGCAAAACCATCGAAGCTATCGCCAATTGCCTCATCAACCCGAGCGCCGACCCCGAGGAGAAGACGACTCTCGTGGTTGCCCCGCTCGCGCTTCTCAACCAATGGGAAGCGGAGCTCACCGACAAGGTCGAGAGGGGCCACCTCTCCATCTGCAAGTACCACGGCCCGGAGCGCAGCAAGTACTCCGCAAAGAAGCTCCGCAAGTTCGACTTCGTCCTGACGACCTACGGAACGCTCGTCACGGATGTGCGTACTTCTGCGTCGTTCTGTGCGAATGGGCGCCCGCTAACCCGGATATCGACGTCCTTCCTTGCCCGGCCGCGCGCAGTTCGCCGACGAGGAGAACCTCGAGAAGAAGGCCAAGAAGGCGGCGAAGAAGGCGGACAACCCGGAGGCTTGGGAAGACTTCCTCGCGCCTCACGAGGACGGCCCGCTCTTTAAGATGGGCTTCTACCGGTGAGTCGCGTCTCTCCCCTCTGCATGCACACTTACTGACAACTCCACGCGCAGCGTCATCCTCGACGAAGCTCGTACGTGCCCTGTCGCTGACGCTCTCGTCGCTGGCTGACCTTCTTTTGCTCGCAGAGTACATCCGCAACAAGGCGACGAAAGTCAGCAGGGCTGTCACGAGGATCGACGCGCTGTACAGGTGGGCTCTTACGGGGACCCCCGTCACCAACAGTCTCGCAGACCTGTACCCGCTCTTCCGCTTCCTTCAGCTCAAGCCGTGAGTTCATGTCGCTCGCCCTCCGCATTTCCCCTTCGCGCTCGACTCTCCGGCTCGCTTCGCTCGACTTCCGCTGACTCTGCTCCGCTGATTCAGGTGGTACGACTGGGCGAGGTACCGCGAGAACGTCATCCACTACGAGAAGAAGAACCCCGAGATCGCCGGTCGAAAAGCGCAGGCCATCCTCCGCACGGTGCGTCGGGTTCCCTCCTCTTCTTTCGCCTTTAGCAGACGCCGAACTGATGATCTACGCTTGTATGCGCGCAGTGCATGTTGAGGCGCAAGAAGGACTCGAAGCTCGACGGCAAGAACCTCATCGAACTCCCGCCGAGGAACGTCGAGCTGCACGAGCTCGAGTTCTCCGAGGAAGAGCGTGACATTTGTGCGTACACAGTAATCTAATTGTGCTCATTGACGTCGTCAAAGACCTCGCCGGCCGCCACTGACCTCAGACCTTGCGCACCTCAAAAAGACACGGCGATCGAGGGGAAGGCGCAAGCCAAGTTCAATCGCTTTTTGCGCCAGGGCACAGTCCTCAAGAATTACGCACATATCCTCCTCCTCATCCTGCGTCTTCGCCAGATCTGCTTCCACCCCGCCCTCGTCGCCGACGGTGCGTGTCCCTTGCCTTCGCTGGCCTCAAACGGCTTCGGCTCACCTCTTTCTTGTGTGCAGCTGAGAAGACTGCTGAGCACCAAGAGGAGGCGAAGGAGGCTGTCAAGGACGAGGCGAAGCGCGCGAAGAACGAGGTCGGCAAGGCCTTCGTCGACAAGATCCGCAAGATGCGTCTCGACGCCGCCGTCGAGCGCTGCAACGCCGAGCAGCAGGGTACTGATGCTGCTGGCGACGAGTGTGCTATCTGCATGGTGCGTACGCGTGCTCGTCGATCAGAGAACAACGCTGACCGGCCAACCGCAGGAGGACTTCCACGAGAGCGAGCAGGGCGGCGCCGTCACTCGTTGCGCGCACATCTTCTGCTACACCTGCCTCGTCGACGTCATCAACGCCGAGCAGCGCGGCGACCACGACGAGGAGGGCGCTGACAAGAAGTGCAAGGCCGACCAACGGCCTTGCCCGATGTGCGTCGTCCTCCGCTCCGCATCAGAGCAGGGCTGACCCGTTTCGTATCCTCGCAGCTGTCGCCAGCCTTGCGGTCTCAAGGATGTGCGTTGTTGGGCTTGCGGTGACATGGACGTTCGCTTACCGCTTTCGCTCGCGTAGATCTTCAAGCTCGCCGCGTTCGAGCCGACTGACGAGGAGCTCTGCACGGCCGCCAACATGGAGATTGACCGCGAGGAGGACGACGAGGACGACACGCTTGGCGGCTTCATCGTTCCCGACCACGAGGAGGATGACGACGACTTCGGGAAGTCGGTCTCGAAGAAGAAGCCCAAGCAGCCGAATCGCGCGATCATCCAGGACTCGGACGACGAGGAGCAGGCCGAGCAGAGCGAAGCCGAGGAGGAGCCCGCCCCTCGCAAGGACAAGGGCAAGGGGAAGCAGAAGGAGAAGCCCGTTTACGAGCTCAAGTTCATCAAAGAGGTGCGTGCCGAGCATCTCCTGCCGCCGTTCTTCTCGCTGATGTTGCTGTCGGTGAACAGCAAGAGCCGAGCACGAAGATGATCTGGGCCGAGAAGGAGGTCGAGCGCATGCTGAAGGAGAACCCCGACGGTGCCTTCCCTTCCCATTCCCTTCCTCTTTCCGCTCGCTGACCGCGCTTCCCCTTCGGCTCTACAGACAAAGTCATCATCATCTCGTCCTTCGTCTCCGCTCTCGACATGATGGACATCTACCTCGAGTCGAAGGGCCACAGGACGGTCCGCTACCAAGGCGACATGAGCATCACCGAGCGCGAGGAGTCGATCAGGATCCTGAAGAAGTCAAAGAAATGCCGCATCATGCTACGTGCGTCCTCGTCGTCGCTATCGAACCAAGCTCGCCGCTGACTTGCGCTTGTCGCCCGCACTCAGTCTCGCTCAAGTGCGGAGGCGTCGGCCTCACCCTCACGCGCGCCAATCGCGTCATCTCGCTCGGTACGCTGCACGCGTTCTCGCCAAAGTGAAGTGCGCAAGCTGACGCATCGTCGCCGGCAGACCTCGCCTGGTCGAACGCCGTCGAGAACCAGGCCTTCGACCGCGTCCACCGCATCGGCCAGAAGAAGGATGTCTTTGTGTGCGTCCTCACGTTCCTTTGGCTCCCAGCGCTCGCCACTGATGCCACCTCGTGAGGTAGCAACCGCTTGACGATCAAGGACACGAGTAAGCAGCATCAGCTACCACGCGTCGGACGCCCCGGCTGATTTCCGCGTGCTTCTCCATAGTTGAGCAGCGCATCCTCGAGCTTCAGAAGAAGAAGCAGGGCCTCGCTGATGCTTCGCTCGGCGAAGGCGGCACTTACAGTGCGTTGAACTCGCTTCCGGATGAGCCCAGCTGATACCTTGGCTCACTGCCTCGCAGAGATGGGCAAGCTTACTGTCGCCGACCTCGCTGCGCTCTTCGGCCTCAACGTTCGCGGGCAGCGCGTCTGAGAACGAACGTTTCGCTCGCCTTCGCTTCCTCCTCGCTTGTTGTCCTGTACATCCGCTTTCATACCCCCGCTTGACCGCTAGTACCCTTTCTCTCTCGCATTTCGCAATACCGTGCAATTCGCTTCTACCCGCTTGACACCTCGAGCTCGCGACTCGCGAGGAAGAGAGAGGAGGAAGGGTGCTGGTTCCAGCGGGCGCTCTAGTCCTTCATGATCTCGTCGATCCTCTCCATCAAGTACTTGACGATGCCGTCGGGTCCCACCTGCACCTGCAAGCCTGTCGGGATCGCGTGCGTCTTAATACCGGGAATCGTCTCGCGTGCAATGCGCTGAATCTCCTCCTGCTGCTCCGGCGTCCACTGTGGCGGTCAGAACGGTCAGCATGACCTCGAGAACGTCGAAAGGGAGAGCTCTGCGAACCATCGAAGCGCAGAACTGGTGAGATGGCGAGCAATCGACATCAGCCTGGAAGCCAACGAGGAGCCGAGGAGGAGGAGGAACTGCGCGCAACGCACCAGGATGCCCGGCGGGGGCTGTACAAACTCTAGCAGCGGTTTGACACCCTCAATGGCTGTATGGGTGGGGCGAACGGTGGCGGACCAGGTCAGCGTCGCCCTCTGCGCCTCGCCAACACCTTCAAACCGCTCCTCGACCTCCTTCGCTCCGCTACAGCGACTCACTCTCCGAGTTTCCTGCGTGCACGATGCTGTACCGGTCCTTGACGCCCTCAATGACAGCGCCAATCACCTTCTTCGCTCGCTCCGGCGCAGTGTTCACCGAGACGAGGTTGACGGGCTGGGACGACGCGGGCATGGCTCGAGCAGGTGCGGCGAGGGTGTGGGAGGAGCAGGAGGATGCTGCTGCTGGCTGCTGCTCGGCGGCGTCTTGGACTCGAACTCGCCGCTCCCCATCGCCGCCGGACCGCGGTCCCTCTTCGACGCCGCCAGTCCTCGTCGCTCGCTTCCACACTCTCCTGAGCTGATGCTGCATCGCTTGACTGCTCTCGGCCTTCGTCCATTCCTCGCCGCATCGCCTGCTCGTACCGCTTCTCCCCCTCTCTCGGCACCCTCCACATCGCGCTTCTCCACATCTACTGCCGCCATGTCGACCTACTCCCGCCTCGTGCGCTTCCTCCCAGCATCCTCTTCGACGCCAGTCATCGGCGAGCCGGTCAACGCAGACCAGGACGTCGGACTTGCGACCTATGCCGGAGAGCCGGTCAAGGTTGATGTGTTTTCGGGACAGTCGGTGCTGAATCCTGGCGAAAGAACGGGGCGGAAGGAGACTGTCGGGAAGCTATTGAGCCCATTGTCGCAGGCGGAAGTCGGCACGATCAGGTGTATCGGATTGAACGTGAGTCGCGAGCTGAGGAGAGCGTCTCTTCATGCTTCGTTCGCTAACCCACGCTTTCACGCCGCAGTACCTCAATCACGCTCACGAGGTCAACATGGCTATCCCAACTGTCCCCGTCCTCTTCATGAAGCCGTCTACCGCACTCGCCGACCCTCATCCCGCCCCAACCGTCATCCCGAAGGCTTTCGTCAAGGACGACGCGGCAGACTACGAGTCTGAGGTCGCCGTCGTCATTGGCAAGGCCTGCAAGAACGTCTCGGAGGAAGAGGCTATGGACTACGTCCTCGGGTACGTTCCTTCGCTTTCAACTCGCACGCTCTGGCTGATTTCTCTTACTTCCCCTCTCGCTCTAGCTACACTGCCGCAAACGACGTCTCCTCGCGCGCAACACAATTCGCTCAGTCGCAATGGTGCTACAGCAAGTCCTTCGACGGTGCTTGCCCGCTCGGTCCGGCATTTGTTCACAAGGACGCCGTCAAGAACATTGCCGAGCTCAAGATTCGCGGCTCGCTGAGCGGCAAGACGGTCCAGGAGAGCAACCTCGAGTGCGTAGTGACGTAGCAAGCTTGATAGTCGACCAGACTGACGCTCGTCCGCTGCGCAGCGACCTCATCTTCTCCGTCCCCAAAATCGTCTCCTTCCTCTCGCAAGGCACGACTCTCCCCGCCGGAACCGTCATCCTTACCGGGTAAATCGTTCCTCTCCCATCACGACACGAAGGACGCTGACTCCTCGGTCTCACCAGAACTCCCGCCGGCGTCGGCTGGTCCGCTTCGCCTCGCAAGCTCCTCAAGGACGGTGACGAGTTCCGCGTCTTCGTCTCGCATGGCGTTGGCACGTTGATCAACAAGATCATTGAGGAGAAGTAGTCCGTGTGCAACGGAAAGTGAGAGTGCAACTTCGACGGAATTCACGAACGAGACCGGCTTACGCGCTCGAGGCGAGCTGACGAGGACGCTTTGCTCCTCCATAAGCGGCGATGCAGAAGAGTTGGCTTACGCTCGAGTGAGACTGTACGTTGGAGGTCTATCTATTCCGAAGCCGGCGAAGACAGTGAAGCCTCAGTATCACACACGATCACCGCCTTAGTAGCCCCAGGGCAAGCTCGACGGCGACTAGACAGCCTTGGTAAGACGATATGACGGGCTGCAATGCATGGTGATCCCAGGAACTATACAGGCGAGGCGCAAGAATGTACAAGGTTACGCTACGTCGGCGAAGAGCTTCTCGAAAGCGTTGGCGGCTTCGACCTCACAGTCGTGGGCATACAGGATCTCCTGCGTGATCCTGCGGGTAGGGAGGAGAGGAGCCGGACAGTCAGCGCAAGCATATCGAGCAGGAAAGGCGGAGGCCGACGGACTTGTCGAGCGCCTTGTCCGGGTTCTCGCCACCTTCCTTCTTGGCGGCGCGGAAAGCAGCATCTCGCGCCTTCTGATCCTTTCCGGCGCCAAGGTGGAGACCCTTCCCGTTCGCTGCGGCGGTCACGACGGCCCAGTCTGCGCGGGGCTTGCGAATAGCCTGTTCGTCATGGTTGAAGGCGTCAGCTGGGTGCGAACGCTGCCTATACTGGCTGAAAGACGCACCTGGTAGACCAGGAGGGCCTTGTGGATCTCGTCCTTCGACTTGATCTTGCTCAGGACGACGCCGAGAACCGCCGCGTCCTCGATAGCCTGCGCCGCGCCTTGTGCAAGGTGCGGCAGTGTTGGGTGGCAGGCGTCACCGACGAGCGCGACGTTGTGGTCGACCCAAGTGCTGAGCGGCTCATGCACTCGCAACTTCCACTCGAGGACGTCACCTTCGGGCACAAGGTTGAGGAGCTTCTGGACGCGCGGGCAGAAGTCGTGGAAAGTGTTGAGCATCTCGCTTTTGGAGCCGGTCGTGGTCCAGGTATCGGCTTCGACAAAGCGGCGGTCGGGATGGGCGGTCGACATGTTGAAGAGTTCGCCGGAGGCAATGGGGTAGGCCTGCGAGATGTTCGATCAGCTCTTTGCATTGAACGACTGTGCGAGAGACGTACGATGATGTGCCGCTTCTCACCGATCCACCTGAAGGAGTGCGAAGAGGTGAAGAAGGGGAGAAGGTCCGGATCGTTGTTGATTTGCTCCTTGCGGACCATAATCCGGTAGGCCGCCTGGCCAGTGTCGACGACTAGAGATATGCGTCAGGGTAGTTCGAAGCGGACAGAACAGAGAGGAGACAACGAACCGGTGTCGACTTCTCCTATCCTGCCCAACATCGCCGCTCGCGCCTTCGACTTCACGCCGTCTGCCGCCAGGATCACGTCGGCGTCCACCCATTCTCCAGCCTGCTCTGTCAAAACGTCGGTCTGGCCGTTTGCGCCGATCGTCGGCGCTGAAGAGCGCTCCTTCACGAAGAACCGCGAGCCTTCAAAGTCGTAGTCGGTGACCAGCTTGCTGAGGTGCAGCTGGACGACTCCCGAGCCCATTGCGCCGGTGACGAGGCACTTCTGCAGCGCTGAGCGGTGGACGACCTGGAAAGACCGCGAGGTTAGGAAGGTCGAGGAGGAGGAGGACTTGCGGCGCACGGTAAAGGGGTAGCCAAACTCCCGCTCAATGTAGCCGAAATCGACATTGGTCAAAGTTTCGTCCGAGGCGCAGTCTGCCAGGAGGAAAGGCGGCGTGAGCGAGGGAGGAAGGATTCTGCAAGTGCGAGACGAACGCACTCAGAACGCTGGCGCTCTTCAGCGCGACCGCCTCAGCCCGTGCGATGTCCAGAACTTCCCAACGATCCAGAATCCTGGACAAGTTGGGCGTCAAGTTGATGCCGGCGCCGACTTCTCCCAGACTCCTCGCGCTCTCCCAGACGTGAATGTCTGTGTATCCCGCCCGAGCCAGCGCCAGCGCGGAGCCCATTCCTCCCATCCTAGCGAGTCGCAGAGAGTCAGCGCCGAGTAGAAGCGAAGGATCTCGCCATGAAGGGAGACTCACCCGGCACCGATACTGTGTCGTCGCGAAGAGGAGCGCCTGTCAGCCTGCGGTGGCTTTGCTGCCTTTCAGTGGGACGCACATGTGGATCTTGAGTTGGTTCGCGAGCGTGGGAGCCATGTTGCGTGTGCGAGAGGATGCCGCGGTTGAGCAGGAGCACTCGACGCCGAAGTCGCTCGTCGGGCGTTCGGGACATGCTGGCGTCCGCCCCACCTGCTTGCGCACACGAACAAGTCCCCGCTCAAGGACGCCGCAAGCGGCGCAAGCCAAACTCATCCCCACCATCCGCTTCTTCTGCGGTCTCTTCTTTGCGCACACCGCGCTCGCCACGGGACAGCGCAGGCGTCTCCTGAGCACATGGGACGACTGCGAGGAGAGGGGTAGAGCGGGGAACAGACCGTATCGTGGCTGGAGAGCCGTGGGGTGCGAGGTCCTCCTCCTTCATCTCCCGCTGCGCTTCGAGTCGTCAACACGCTGCCTTTGCTACTTTCAGCGGCTTGCACGACGCCAAAACACTCTTCGCAAACGAAGACGAGTCCTAGCCACTCTCCAGGATGTTTCGCAACGATGTCGACCCGTCTCTCCCGCCCAACCACCCCCTCAACTCCCTCTCTTCGCTTCGCAAATTCTTGATTCTCCTCACACTGTCCTACAGTGGCTTCCTCGCCAACTTCTCGTGAGTCCCTCTTGAAGCGAAGTTCCGAGCGTGCGGAGCACTGACCTCTCCTTCTTCAGCGTCGCTATCATCCAGGTTGCCTTCGTGTGAGCTTTCCTTGCTCGCTGTCATCGACATGCTTCGCCTACTACCCCCGCTGGGCGCTGTCTGTGATCGCCGGCTTCCCAGGAAGAAGTGGCCCGCTGACTTACCCTGCGCATCCTCTACATCTTCGACAGGCCCATGGGCCAAGCTTTTGGGGTCTCGCCTGGGGACATCCCCAACACGATTGGATAGTAAGTCCTCCCCTGGCTTCACCGTGGCAGAACCAGGCTGAAGTTGGCCTTTCCAGCAACCTTCTTGGGTTCGCGGTCGGTCCATTGCTTTGGAACCCGCTTAGCAAGGTGCGCAGACAATGTTTCCTCGTTCAGAGATCGCATACTGATTCGCAGCGACGCTGCAGACGATCGGCCGCCGCCCCGTCTACCTAATCGGCTCCGCGCTTTTCCTTCCCTGCGTCGTCTGGATGGCTTTGTCGCCGTCCTACGCCTGCTTCAGCGCCGCTCGCACGGTGGCCGGAATCGTCTCGTCGTTCTCCCAGACTGTCCCGCCGGCAACAGTCGCTGACATCTTCGTCAAGGAAGGTACGTTTTTCACCTCCTGGCCGCATCCCGTTTGAATGCGCAGTCCAGTGACTTCGTTATTGTACGCAGTCCGCGGCAGCAAGATGAGCATGTACGCCGTCGCGGTTGTCATTGCGCCGGCCGTCGCACCCGTCTTCTCCGGCCTCATCGTCAACACCCAACCCTGGCACGTCCTCTTCTGGTTCATCCTCGGCCTCGCCGGTCTCCAGCTCGCGCTTTTCGCAGCTATTGTGCCCGAGACGCTGTGGACTGAGGAAGCAACATCGGACCGTGCCGGAGCGGACAAGCACAACTCGCTGAACGACAGCATCGCCAACGCCGGCAAGAAGGCGGCTTTTGATGAGCAGCAAATCGAGACGGTCGAGAACAAGCCCTCTGTAAACTCTCGAGCCGGCCGTGTCGGCGCCGCCTGGATGCCTTGGCAGCGTCCTGGCGAATTCTTCCACATCTTCGTCTCGCCCTTCCTCATGGTGCGTCCAATTCGTTGCTTGTCGCTTCCTTTCGCCTTCACGTCTCTACGCACAATTGCTGACCTTGGCTTCGGCATGCTTCTCGATCTACAGGCTCGCTACCTCGCCATCTCCCTCCCCTCGATCTACTACGGCATGGTCTTCGCCTGGAGCGTCTCGATCACCATTGTCGCTCCTCAGATGTTCGAGAAGCCGCCGTACAACTTCAAGACTATCCCCGTCGGCGCCTCATTCCTCGCTTACGGTATCGGAGGCGTCCTCGGCAAATGGTCCGGCGGAATCGTCGGCGACAAGGTCGTTGCTCTCTTTGAGCGCAAGAAGGGCACCCGCCAGCCTGAAGACCGACTTTGGGCACTCGTGAGTAGCCCTCGCTCTGTCTCCTGCGACGGGTCTGACCCGCTTCACCCTTCGCAGCTTCCGATTCTGCCGTTCATGATGGTCGCCTGCGCTATTGTCGCCGTCGTCATTCGGGACAAGCTCGCCTGGATTGCCTACCTCATCGGCGGCGCTCTCTTCTTCTTCTGCCTCTCCGCCGCAACCGGCATCTTGCAGACCGTGAGTACCCTCTCCTCCTGCCTTTCGCTTTCCTGCAAGCTGACGACGTCCACTCGCCCGCAGTACGTCCTCGAATCGTTCCTCCCTCGCTCAACAGACGGCCAGGCAGTCTTCATCTTCTTCAAGTCGATCTGGGGCTTCGCGATCCCCTTCATCCTCACCTCGCTCGAGACCTCGACGGGCTACTTCAAGGGCTACATGATGATGGGCGCTCTCGCAACGGGCGTCGGGTTCATTCTCTGCGGAGGACTGATCTGGAAGGGCTACGAGGTGAGGAAGGGGCAGGGAACGCCAGTTGTTGCGAGGTGAGGAGGCGAAAAAGGGTGTTCTTCCGGGGTTTCCGTCCCGCTGTTGTCTGCTAGAGGTCAAAGAGGGTCCTGATGTACTGTCTCCGTGTCTGTAATCCCGCTATTTGTGCCTATCGAGGGAGGAGAGGCGTGCGAACTCAGGACCTTGGCCTTCCCAACCTCACAACTTCCCTCTCACGCGGCAATGTAGAGGAAGAGAGTCCGCTCGACGATGCAAAAGAAAACGAAGAGAATCGCTAGGGTATACGAGAGAGAGTGTGTAAGGACGAGGAAAGTGAGGGGGTTCGTGGGAACGAGTGACAAGAGGTAATGGTGAGAGTGTGTACGTGTGCGAGGCGTAAAGAGAGAGGGAAAGGGAGGCTGGAAAGTGTCTATGTCTAGGAGCCTAAAGAGCGGTTGAGAGGATGAGAGAAGAGAAGGGCCTACTTCTTCGAGAGCTTGGCGGCGCCGCCGGCCTTCTTGACGACGTTCCCGCCCTTGCGGAAGCCTTCGCCGTTCCAGTTCTCCATCAGCTCGGCAAAGACCTCGCCCATCATCTTGCTCGGGAGCTCGACGGCAAAGTGGAACGCGATGGCGAGCGCAAAGACGATGCCGAACATGGCGACCCAGCAGACGCCGAGGACGCTCGACGCCGACGAGCCGTTGTTGTGCATGTTGAGCGCGATGTCGGGGACGAGGGTGTAGGTGATGACGGGCGCGAGGAGGACCATGCCCGCCGAGAGCTTGCCGAGGTTGCGCATGACGATGTTGCCAAAGACGGTCTGGGCGATGCCGGACGTCTCGATGCAGAAGAGCCAGCACGCGGCAAAGATGGCGTCGCAGAAGGTGAGCTCGGGGTGGTCGGTCACGTTGATCTTTGCGAGGCCCGAGTTGACGTTGTCGCGGATGACGGGCACCCACTGGAAGACGAGCGCGATCGCGATGAGGACGGCGTGGAGCGACAGGCGCTGCCAGGCGGGCCACTTGGTGCGGATCTTGTGCAGGTGGCCGTGCGCGTGCATGTCGGCGATGACGAGACCGAGGAGCGCCGCAAAGATGTAGTTGTACGTCGTCCAGCTGAAGAAGCCGATGAGGGCGTAGACCCAGTACCGGTTCGACGAGAGGTTGCCGAGCATGAGGTGGATGACGTAGACGGCGTACGATGCCTGGAAGAACCACGGGTTCGTCCACAGGTTGCCCGCGAACGTCTGGCCGGCGATCGTCGAAGTCTCGTAGGTCGTGAACTGCGGGCAAGACGTGTCAGCGCTCGCGAGGGGCCGCTACAGGTGTCGTCGAGACTCACGAGGTCAAAGACGAGGGTGCAGTAGCCGGCAAAGTTCGAGACGAGGCGCCAGTACGGCTCGTCCATTCCGACGTTGTTGCAGTTGGCCGTGTCACCGTTGGCAGCGACGCCCCACTGAACGGCGACGACAGCGAGGACGGGGAGGATGAAGCGGAAGGGTCGGACGAGCATGGCGCGCGTGAGGCGAGCCCACGAGATGAGCGCTGATTTGGGCTGGGCGCCGGCGGCGGCGGGCGCGGACGGGGAGGGGACGTCCCACAAGGGGGTGATGAGCGAGCGTCCCATGAGGACGAGGAGGAAGGTCCAGCCGAGGTTGGTCGATCTGCGCGAGAGGAGCGTGAGAAGGAGGCGCGAGCGAAGGAAGGCAAGGTCGCACGCACCGAACGATGTAAAGCGGGCTGCTGCGCTGGATGGCGGTGTAGTCGTTGTCGGAGATGGTGGCAGCAAAGTAAGTGCCATTGAGGACGACCCATGCGGCGATAAACTTCATTCCGTCGAGGTAACCCAGGTGCGGCAGCTTGACGTGCCGGTCGTCCTTTCCGCTATCGGCGAGGTTGGCGCCGCTCCATGCGCGGTAAAGCGCCTTGAGACCGGTAGGCTTGGGGCCACGGCGGTACGGCGCGCTGTTGCCAGACGACGAGCTCGTCGTCGGGGCGATGTACTCGCCGAGCTGGTCTCCGGCGCCGAGGCGCATCTTCTCGTCCTGGTGCTTCTCGACGTTGGGGCTCATCATGTCGGAGCCAGCGAGGGTCGGGCTGCTCTCCATGTACATGGCGTTCGAGAGCGGGTGCGCGCCCTGACCGGGCGCGCCCTGCTGGCCCTGGTACCCGCCGTACGCCGAGTAGCGGACGTTGGGCGGGTTGGGCGAGTAGCCCTGGGCGGACGAGCGCGTCGCTGCGGGGTTCAGGGGCGACGGGTTGGCGAGCGAGGTGGCAGAGCCGGCGTGCGACTGGTAGCGCGGGAGCGAGGGCTGCGAGCCGTAGTTGACGTACGGGAGCTGGCCGGTCTGCTCGTCGATGCTGTTGGTGCTCGAGTTGGCTGACGAGCCCTGCCTGAAGGGTCGCGGGGCAGCCATGCCTGCGTCGTGGTCGTGCGAGTACGGCGAGGTGACGGGTGGGTAGGCGTGAGGGTCGGCGTGAGCGCGATGGGGGTCAAACGCCATGGCGCGCGGGTTGTCCTACGGTGGTCTGCGTGACCTGTGCGAGTGTCCTGGTCAGCCCAACACGACACGCGGGCCGTGCAGCGCGAGAGGGAGCGCACCTGGGTGAGATGGATCGCGTCTGGGGGTGCGATCGAGCGAGGGAGTGAGCGCGGACGGGACAAGCGGGTGGGTGGGCAGCACGCGAGTCTCTGAGCACAGTCCAGTACGCGCGAGTCCAGGCAGCAGCACGGTGAGCGCGGCGGGTGCGAGGTGAGCGAGGGGGACTCCGTCGAGCTCGCAGGCCAGAAGAGTGACACGCAACTCGACTTTCGCACAGAACAAAACAACCCGCAGCAAGTGTGAAATGGCTACCAGTGCATTGCCAAGGCTATGGGTATACGCACAGCGAGAGAACGAAGGGTATCCTGCGAGCGAGCGAGCGAACCGCCTACATCACCGCGCACTTGTCGCCGCCGCCGCCGCCGCCTCCCGCATGTCGAGCCTGGCTTCCTCGAGTCTCCCCGGCTCGTCGTGCAGTGATAGAGACGCGGGCGGCCTGTAGAGGCAGGGGTCAGCCAGACAGGTCGAGGCGAGGCGGCAGGGTGAACGAGGGAAAGGAAGCGGACTCACCTCCTCAAACGTCTCCTGTACACCTCGGTTGTGCTTGGCGGAGCATTCTGCGGGAGCAGCAGAGCTGTGAGCTTGGTACAGCGACGGAGAGAGCAGCGGCGGGGCTCACCAAGATACCGAGACGCTCGTATCCGCTTCGCGACCGCAAGACCCTGCTCGTTCTCCCGTCAGTTCTGCCACGTCCTGAGCGACGAGGTCGAGCGGAGAACGTAGAGAGCGGAGCGCACCTCCTCGTACTCGACCGGCTGCAGTCCCGCGCTCGCCAGCTTGTCCCGCACGACCGGATCGGACCTCAGGTCGCACTTGAGCGCGACGAGGGCGAGCTTGACGCCTGGACAGTAGTGGCGAATTTCGTCGACCCACTAATTGCGTGTTAGGCTCCGTCAGCACCTCTGGAGGACAAAGTGCGATAGAAACGGGAAAGTCGCTTGAAGCGGTGTTCGTCCGAGACGCAACGCACCTTGCTCTCGATGTTCTCGAGGGACGTCGGCTGGTCCACCGAGAAGCACAGCAAGACAACGTTCGAGTCGGCGTAGCTGAGCGAGCGGAGGCGGTCAAAGTCTTCTTGACCGGCGGTGTCCCAGAGAGCGAGTTCGATGGGGGTGCCGTCGACGACTGTGGGAGAACAAGATCAGCTCTGGAAAGTTGAGGAGTAGACAGGTCTTGGGTGAAGCTGTAGCGCAACTCACCGATGTCGACGCAGTGGTTCTCGAACACTGTCGGCTCGTACAGCTGCAGGCGAACAATCGGAGGTTGTCAGCACTCATGCACACAACAGCTTTCGCCCTGGACATGCAGATCAGCCTGCTTGCGCACCTCTGGAAACTCGCCCTTGACATAGACATTCAGGAGGCTCGTCTTGCCGCACGCTCCGTCTCCGACGACGACAACCTGACGAGTCAGTCAAAGATCAGCGACCAGTAGGAAGGGCAAGGAAGCTACTGGCGCACCTTTCGACTCAGCTAGCGTGACCGCACGACCAGGACGAACAAAGGTCGTCAGCTCGCCCGCCCATTTCTCTGGCTAGCAAGAGCGCGAGCTCACCGGCCTTCCATCCTTCGTGCTCGTCCCGCTCAACCCGTACCCGTTCCCTGCGTGGTCGTGTGCGCCTGATGAGCCAGGAAGAGGCAAGCCGCACAGCGCGGGCATCGCTTGGCGTGTTCAGCAGAGTCGGGCGGTCGCTTGAGTGGTCGTCTCGGGAGCTCAGCGAGTGGTCAGACAAGCGAACTGAGCTGGGTGAGCGAGGTCGAGTTGGCCAGCCCTCCGCGAAGTGAACGCATGCGATGCACCTCATCTCGACTCCGCTCACAACCCGCCGGACAGCTCCTACGCACGCTAGATCTGCTCACACACTTGCTAAAAGCAATGCCCTACGTCGACTCGCACGGGCGGGTGCACGCGACCCCTCCACTGCTCTCGCGGATGTTCCTCGCTCTCCGCAACCTCTGGCTCGCGCTGTGCTTGTTCGTAGCGACTCTGCTGAACGTGAGTCTGCTCAAGTCTCTACATACTACGACTGAGCTGACCCTGAACCCCGCCGAACAGCCCACCGCGACGCACGCCGACCGCCCATCTTCATCACTTGCGGAGCGAGACCGGCGAAGACGGGACGAAGGGGCGAGTAGAGGCGGTGGCGGTGGGTCGGGAAGGACGACTGGAGCGCGGATAGGGGGGTTAGGAGGCGGTGCGTTCGCTTCTCGCGCTTCGACATGCTCGGAACTGACCGCATCCCTCTTCCTGTTGGTGCAGGTCCGATGGTGAACGTCAATACAGGCGGAGGATGTTGCGGAGGACTAGGGGGAGTGCAGATGTAGACGGAGGAGCAGGCAGAGGCTTTCAGCGTGTTGCAGTCAGTATCGAGTCGTAAACCTGTTGTCTCCTCGAGCCGCTTTCCACAGCATTTAATCTCGCTGAGCGGCATTGCGTCTGCACTGCTGGTCTGTGCGAGAAAGAGCAGCGCTGCCGAGTCCGCCAGTGCTTGACGACGTTGCGGTCCATCGTACCGTCCGTCCGTCCGCCTCTCTCCCTTCCTGCTTTCCGATATCGACGAGCAACTAGTGAACGAATGCAACGAGTTTAAACCTTGCAAATCAACCAATAAACGACCATACGCGAGAGGGGAGTCGAGGGATATAGCAACAGGATGTGTCGGGCGGAGGGAGGGAGGGAGGAAGTCAAACGTCCGTCCGCCTCGCGCCTTTCGTCGGGCACGAGCGCGACGAGGAAGCAATAAAGGGGAACATGCGAAAGAGGGAATCTAGAGGGGAGCTGCGTAGCGGTCGGAGAGGGACCGCGTTTTGTATCCGGATCGAGCGCGAGAGGGGTGGAGGCGCTTTACCAGACGTCGCCCTGGGCCTTGGCGGCCTCGACGACCTTTAGGAAGCCAGCAACGTTCGATCCCATAACCCTGTGTGCCCAAGCGTCAGCAGAGGTAGAGATAGAGAGCCAGAGCTGGAGGAGGAGGAAGAACGCTCAACGTACAGAGAAGGCCCTGCTCGACGTGTGAGGCGTCAGCGAAGCCCGAGAAGAGGAAGGAAAGGCTGGACGTACACTCGCCGCCCTCGGTGAACTCCTTGGCCGTCTCGAGGCCGATCTCGAAGGCGTTCTTCATGATGTCCTTCAACTTTGCGTCGACGACCTCGTCGGTCCACTGGAGACGAGCCGAGTTCTGCGCCATCTCGAGTCCAGAGACCGCGACACCTCCGCAGTTGGCGGCCTTGCCCGGGCCGTACCAGACGCCCTTGTTGCCCTTCTCGCGACGCGACGATTCGAAGACGTTGATGGCCTCGAGGGTGCAGGGCATGTTGGCGCCCTCAGCGACGAATCCGAGGCCGGCGGCAACGAGCGCCTTGGCATCCTCCTCGTCGAGCTCGTTCTGCGTCGCCGAGGGGAGGGCGACGTCGACGTTCTTGACGAGCTTCCAGGGGCGCGCGCCCTCGACGTACTTGAAGCCGGAAGGAGCCGAGAGGTCCTTGAGGTAACCGCCCTTGAGCTTGAGGTCGGCAACCTGGTTGATGAAGTCGGCCGAGAGGCCCTCGTTACCCTCGGCGACGAGCGCGCCCTTCGAGTCGGAGAGCGAGAGGACGTGGCCGCCGAGCTCGATGACCTTGAGCGCAGCGAACTGGGCGACGTTGCCGGCTCCCGAGATGAGCACGCGCTTGCCCTTGAAGTCCTCGCCGCGCGCGACGCGGATCATCTCCTCGGCGTAGTAGACGCAGCCGTAGCCAGTCGCCTCGGGGCGGATCTTCGAGCCACCAAAGTCGTAGCCCTTGCCCGTGAGGACACCAACCCACTCGTTGCGCATCTGCTTGTACGCGCCGAAGAGGAAGCCGACCTCGCGACCGCCGACGCCAATGTCACCGGCGGGAACGTCGGTGTCGGCACTGCGTCGAGAAAGTCAGAAAGGGGATTGAAATGGAAGAAGGAGGGCGAACTCACCCAATGTGGCGGGAGAGCTCGCGCATGAAGGCAACGCAGAAGCGGCGGATCTCGTTGTCCGACTTGCCCTTGGGGTCAAAGTCGGAGCCACCCTTACCACCGCCCATGTGCAGGCCGGTGAGAGCGTTCTTGAAGATCTGCTCGAAACCGAGGAACTTGAGGATGGAGAGGTTGACCGACGGGTGGAGACGGAGGCCGCCCTTGTACGGGCCGAGAACCGACGAGAACTGGACACGGAAGCCGTTGTTGACCTGGCACTGACCCTGTTTCGAGGAAGATAACGCGAGATAGTCAGCGAGACGCTTCTCGGATGATACCAGAGCGGATTCGACTCGCCTTGTCGTCCTCCCAGGTGACACGGAACTGGATGATCCTCTCGGGGATCATGAGAACCTTGAAGGCATTCTCCAACTCGGGGCGCTTCTTGAAGAGAGGCGCAAGAGTCGAACGGATCTCGGCGACTGCAGCGTCGGAAGTCAGTCAACCTGCGCCGTCTGGTGGCCTGCACAGGCTCGTGTAGTGCCCAACGTACCAGCCTCTGCAATCGATAGGAAGGGCGAGCGGTGTCAGGACGAGCGATAGGCAGGACGACGACAGCGGCTCGGGAGGACGCACGCTCGAATTCGGGCTCAGAGACCTTGGACGCGGTGTAGGACGACATCGTAGCTGGGAGATCGAGCTGGCGTGCGGGTGTGCGAGCAAGGAAGAGGCGGGGAGGAGGGGGGATAGAGAGAGAGAGGGAGGAGGAGCGGCGGGTTCCGCGGTCGTGATTTCGCCGAAAGGGCGCCGAGCCGTCGGACATGAGCGGACACAGATTTTCATCGATTTGAACGAGGTTTGGCGCGAGATAAGCAGACGGGTCGACACGTCTGGCGCCTGTCCTCAGCTGAGTTATGCAGCGGTGTGACCAGAATGTCGCAGCTGGTACCGCTAGCTCCTGAACGACACCCGCGAGCACAGGAAAAAGCGACTCGGGCGAGTTGACGGGGGTCGGGCGGGTTGTCGACGAATCTGCCCTTACAACGTCGAGTTGTAATGCCGTGTAGTCGGCCGCGTATCGTATTCCGTCGGCGGGTCAAGAAAGTCCAGCAGCACAAGTCCAGCCGCAAGCGCCGTTCGCAATCGTCCCTGTATCCGTCCTTGTCATTCAACGACCCTCCGCTCGTCCCGCCGCTCCGCCCACGCTTCTTGAGGCAGAAGGACGTCAACCGCCAGCCAGTGGCCGTTGCAGCGTCGCAGTGTGTTCTGCCGCACGAGAAAAGCGACGTCCAGCTCGGCGGAACGGACGGATAGGCGGTCGTTGGCGTCGATAGAGGCAGTCGAGACGAGCGGGCGAGCGAGGGGAGGGCGGGCAGGAAGGCAGCGTCAGTGCGTCGACGGCAGGTCTGGAGCATTGCCAGCGTCCAGGTGCACCCAGCATGCGAGTATGAGGGTATTTGCAGAAGGAAGAGGGAGGGAGAGGAGAGGCCGGCCGAATGCGTCCCTCGGGAAGGAGGCCCGACCGCTCGTCGCCTCCTTTCCATCGCATGCGTAGAGCTTGAGTAAGCCGGTCCAGCGCGTTGTCGAGGGTACGGGCGAGATGAGCGAGGCGAGAGAGACGAGAGAGATGGCGCCTGACCTTCCCAACCGTGTAGTCGACATCTGGAGAGCGACGAAAGGATGCGATGCAGAGAGAACCTGAGGCGCTACGCTCCTCGTCAAGAAGCCAGCTTGACGAGAGCAAAGTCCCCGTAGAGCTACAGATGGTGGAAGCAAGGGCGATAAGGGAAAGAATGATATCCGGGTATCCGAGGCTGGCGCAACCGCAAGCCGCTCGTCGCAGACGAGCGCTCGGTCGTCACCTGCCTCTCTAGTGGTGCTCGAAGCCGTCGCTTGACCGCAGAGCGCTGTCCGTCCTAGCCCGCTCCCGCTCCTCCTCAGCCTCCCGCTTTTCCTGCTTCTCCTCAACCTCCCCGTCCGTCCCGTACTCCTTCTCGCTCTCGTCGACCGTCTCAACGTCCGAGATGCTGCTGCCCCTCAGCCTCGACGGTGCACGGATCGGGATATCCAGACTCGAAGCCCGCCTCGAGCCTGCCTGGAGTGAGGGCGAGTAGCCGAGCGGCATCGGAACGGGAGGGTTGTCGATACTTGCGCGACGCTCCCACGGCTCGATGCGGTCGTACAAGGCGGAGGAGCGAGACGGCTTCTTGGTCGGCGAAGTGTTGGGCGTCGAGTGAGCGGAGGCCGTCTTCTCGGGCGAGACGAGCGACGAAGCGGACGCCTCGCCTGCGGTGACGGCGGCGTAGGAAGGAGGGACCATGACGGTCACCGAGTCGGACGGGAGAGCGGGCATTTCCTTTGTCTGGAGGTGCGTGTTGTGGTGGTTCGTCGGGAGCGGGATGGCGGAGCGGTAGGGCTGTTCGGCAGGGCGGCGGGTAGGTTGAGTAGTGTACAGGCTGATGCCGTAGCAAGCCGGAAGGGGAACTGCAGGTGAGCGATCTCAGCTCGAGTGACGTAGGGAAGGAACGAGGCGGGACAAACGCCAGAAGGCCCAGTCGATCAAGGACCACATGGCGTGCTCGGTCACGACGACAGTGACGGAGAGAGCTGTCGCGAGGAAAACGTGAGCTACGGACGATGGGGAGGCTGCGATTGGGCGCACCTCCAGCGAATGCCAGCACCGCGGTAATGCTCGCCGTATGCATCAAAGCCGATATAGAGGCCTTGATGCGTGATGTAGTCGTCTCGTCGTAAGCAGTACGGCGTTGACTGAGCGTGAGTGCGAGAGAGATAGTCAAGGCGAGGTTGACGACGGTGGTCGACCAGAGCCAGACGGCCGTGACGATGTCGTGCTCGCGAGGGTTGATCTTGAGACTAGCGGTGTCGCGAGCCTGGCAGAGGAAGCGTTAGGCGATACCTCACTTCCTTTAGACCCGTTCACCCACTGTGAAACCTGCGACGGTCGTTGCGATAGACGCGGCGAAAGCGACAAGGATCCAAAGCGCCATCGCGAACACGAACATCTTGCGACTCTTGCGCTCCTCAATGCCCTGCGCGTTGTGGAAGTTAGCCCCGTTTGACCTCCGCCAGCCTGCCTGACGCACCGCAGCGGCTCGCACTGCCAGAACCGCCTGGACTGGCAGCGCTACGAATCCTGCAAAGAGGGGAAGAAGCCAATCGACGGGCCAGCCGTGGAGAATGTCGTCCGGTGAGCGTTTGAGGGTTGCTGCAAGTCCGACTAAATTAGCCGAAAGCTCTGGGCAGGAAGGAAAGCGGGATTTACTCGTCCAGTGCACAACGTCGCAGAATACGAGGGCCGAGTAGGCCGTGAGAAGCGCAAAGACTGCCCACAGGACAGTCTTGACGCGGAGGGCGAGGCGGGTGTACGGTTCCGAGGCGATGTAACGAGTGTGGGTTGCGGCGTAGATGCCGTAGAGGACAAGGGCGACGAGAGATCCTGCGACAGTCGAGCCTAGCAAGGCGGAGGTGGCCTTGCGGACGTCGCCTTCTGCGACGAGCTGGTCGCCCATGCGAGGCGAGTTGGAGGGAGCGACGAAGAGAGCCTGAAAGGAGCGACAAGGGTGGGTCGGCACGACGGCCGGGGTATCGAGCGAGCCAGCGACGAGGAGACGAAGGACAAGCCGCACAGCAGCTCAGGCAGCAGAACGCCCCCCCGCCAATCCGCCTTCCGCTTCGAGCGGTGATCAAGGGCTCTAAGCCTGGCCTGTCGGAAATGAATGGCCAGCCACAGCGTCGACTCGAAGAACAGCGCACGGGCGCTGAAACACGGCTCCAGTCAGCCCGCCGCCTACGAGACAAGGTCTTGCCAGGCCTGCGAAGAGCGAATGAGGAGGGGGACGGGTGGAGACGCCTCAGCTTGCCCAAACTTCGTACGCCTGTCCTGCCACTGCTGCGTACGAGCTGCATCCTCTCGTCCTCCATCGACCACCAAGAGCTGATGCGTGTGCTGGAGGCCGTGTCTTGATTTCGAGAGCGATGAGGTTGCGGTGCGGGTGTGCGGGGGCTCCCGGTCGTGAGAGGCGGGCAGCATGGATCTCATCGTACAGTGCGCAGCTCTAGCACAACAGCCCAGTCAGCTCGAGGCCAACAGTGTGGGCTGTCACGACCCGAGGAGAACACGCGGTTCGCCCTCTCGACACTCGCTCGCACCGTCTTTAACTCGCTAGAGATGCTGAGATGACTGCGAGCTATTCTTACGCGCCGCTAGGAGGGCTGCCAACCCGCTCCTTACGCGATTCGCGCCTGTTCGACCTCGACGCACCTCCCCCACCTCTCTCTCGATTTCGTATCCTCACGCGACCCAAAGCGTTGTTGGCGACGATATCGGTCGCTCTCCTCATCGTCTACTTCGTCTACAATCCGCCCGTGCGACGATCTGAGCGGGACAATCGCCTCATCGAAGCTGGCTTCGACCCAGACGCTCGTTTCGAGGCGCTGTATAAGGCAGGACAGGCCGGTTGGAGGCCGTACGACGGAGCGGAAGACTGTGAGGAGGAGGAGGTCAACGAGCAGATATGGGTGGACAAGCTCACCGCGACTTGTCTGGAGGATCTCGGGGCGAAAGGCGTTCTTTGCGAGGAAGCGGCGGGCTTGTTCAGGCAGCCCGCCGTCGACCTCGTGTGGACGTGGACGAACGGCAGCGATCCGTTGCTGTACCGTTGGCGAGCAGACGTGACCGCGACCCTGTCGGACAGGGTCAGACCCGCCATTGCCGCCGTTCGCGAGCGCAAGACGGCCAATCACTTTCGGTTTGTCCTGCCAAGCTGTCCTTCAGCAGTCACAGTGCTCACACAATCTGTAGACAGCATGACGAGCTGCGCTATTCGGTTCGCTCGGCTGTTCACGCATTTTCTCCGTCGTCACTTCGCCAGCTCCGCATCCTCACGACCGACTTGCCGGCAAATGTCATGCTCGGCGACCTCATCGATCCTTTGTTCTCGACCGCCAACGCTAGCGGCCAGCTCGTCACCTCCGCGCGCATCGGCCAAGTCCCGACCTGGCTAGACCGGAACTCCTCCGCTGAAAATCCGCCGCTCATCGTCTCGCATCATACCTCCTTCTTCGAAGACGGCGTCGCGTTGCCAACGTTCAACTCGCTCAGCATCGAAGCGCAAATGAGCAATCTTGCGGATCTCAGCGAGTTCTGGCTGTACTTGAACGTAAGCTTTTCTGGTCTACGGAGAAGCGTGCTGATCCTCTTGGACTGCGCAGGACGACGCTTTCCTCTTCTCCGACTCGCACTTGACCGCTGGCGACGTCGGCGCACCTCTCGTCGGTCCAGTCTTCCGTATTCAAGCGGACATGCTTGTCAACGCGCTTCCTCCGTCTGCATCCAGTACGTCCAACGCCATATTGCCCCGAACTTCGCTCACAGGGTCTGTTGTAGTCAAGGATGATGAAGGCGAATGGGCGAGTTTGCAGCGCGCAAACTGGCTGCTCGGTGCGCTTCCTGCCTCCCGCTCGATAGACGGTGTGCTGACTCATCGAGATCAGACCAGCGATTCGGCAGACGGCGCCGAGGATACCTCGCTCACATTCCCAAGGCGTTGTCGGCACCGCTCTTGCGAGAAGTCGGTCGCGTCTTCCATGATGAGCTTCGAGAGGTAGGCCTCGTGTCTTTCGTCGTACAGCGCGATCTGACACCCTCCTGTCGTCCAGACCGCTTCGTCTCGCTTTCGAGGCAAGGCTACCGAGTATCAAGTCGCCTTTCTCGCCACGCACTACATTATCGAAGCACATCGAGAAGCTCTTTTGCACGCCTTCTTCATTGGCAAGGGCGACTCGAATGCCGACGGCTCGCTCTCAGTTGACGCACGACGGCGCATGCTTTTCGACCTCGGCTTCCGAATTGTTGAAACCGACGTCTCGCCCCCGCTCGTCGAGGTCCCGCTTCCTCGCCGCTCGACAACCGCCGACCTGCCAGGCCAGCTCGCGCAGGCAGGCATCCCACTGCCAGGCGGAACTTCGTATGCCTTTTCGTCGCACGACGGGTTTGGCATGTTCCGCGTCGAGAACGCCGCGTACAACGAGAAGTTCGACCCCTCGAAACCCCTTCGCCCCGCCTTGCCACTCGACACGCAAGTACCCCGCCATCCCGCATGCGCTATCACCTTGAAAGCTTGCTTCGGCGAGGACTTCTTGGCGGCGACCAGGTCGGTCAAGGCGGAGGACGTGATGCGTCGCGTCGCTTACGAGCAGCCGCAGTGCGGCGATTGCGCTATTCTCCAGCTCGTTGGTGGAAGCGGAGCAGCTGGCCTGTCCGCTTTCCTGCCCACATGTGACGCGCCTCACACTTCCGCGCCTTCGCCACCGCCGACCTACAGTACAGCGAAGCGTTTCGACAAGGTCTCGCTCTCCCTCCCTTCCTCCTGCCCGTCTCGCCGGCTTGCCTCCATCTCTCGCATCCTCCGATACACTTACACGCTCGGCGACTCGTCCTCGCGCTTCATCAGCATGCGACAAGCGCGGTTGACGGAGCAGGTTCTTCGGAAGATGGATGAGGCGGCAGCAGCGGGCGAGGAGGGTTTGCCGACCTTCCTCACTCTCAGTGCGTGTTCCGTCCACTACTCTTCGCGTTGCATGCGCTGACGGCGATCCTGACACAGACGACGACTTCGTCCTCGCCGAGGCGTCGCAAGCCGCGAACAAGATCCTTCACAACTGGTTCGAGCAGCATTGGCCGAGTCCCTCTCCGTACGAGACTCGGACGCACGCATAGACGCAAGGCAATGACATAGATGACTGATCGAGACTAGGGCTACAAGGGTGGGATAATGCTGGAGATGAGATGCTGGCTACAAGGGAGGACGGAAGCGATACAGGCTGTCGATGGTCTGGACGAGACGGCGCATCTAGCTGAAGAAGGGGTTCGAGGAGGAAGCGAAAGCGCCTTGTCCGAGCGGCGAAGCTGGCATAGGCGAGCGGCGAAGGGTGCGGTCGGATCCAGGGGTAGGCAGGTACGACGAGTGCGCCGAGGGCGAGGCGGGCGCGAGGTCGGTGAAGTAGCATGTTCGCTCGGCGACAGGAATGCCAGGAGGAGGAACGGGGCAGCCGGGCGAGTCTGGCATCGAGTAGGAGAACCAGGAGAAGGCAGGTCCGCCTGCCCCGAGCGAGGGAGCGCCGGGCAGATGCGAAGGCGTAAGGGGCGTCCGGGGTCCGGTGTTGGTGAAGTGGAAGGCGGAAGACCGGGTGAGAGGCGAGGAGGGGGCGCGGTCGAGCGAGGGCGAGCTGGAGCGGCTGGGAACGTCCAGGCGGAGATTGTCATTCCGCAACGACGGCTTGAAGGCGCTGACGCTCGAGAGAGCCGGCGAGCCGCCAGGGCTGCGCGGCATTCCCAGCTTCGACGATGGCGAGCGGCGGAGAGTTGGGCTGTCCCCGACCGCGACGTTCTCGATGCCAGGCGAAGGAAGCGGACTCGACGGCCGGCTTCGGCGTCCTGCCTTATCGCCATCGAACTCCATGTTGAGGCGGAAGGTGTAGCCTGGTCCGCCAGGAGAGACGCCCTCCATGCCTTCGAAGCCGGCCGAACCAGGACCAACGCCGAGACCCATGCCCGCATCGCGCGACGCCTCGAAGCGCATCTGCTGCAGGCTCAGGAGCGCCTTGTTCGGCAACTTGCCCGATGCCGCACGCCGAGCTGCGAGGGTCGGCGTCTCGGTGGGCGTAGGGAGGAGACCGTCGAGCTTGAGAGCGAGGGGAGTCGACGGCCGCTCCATGGTGAAGAAGGGGGAGTGTGGGAGCGCAATGTTTGTCGCGAGATCGGAAGAGGCTGCCGACGGCGTCTTCGAACGGTCGTGGAAGAAGGCGCGCGAATCTAGCTGGTCGAAGTCGACGGCGCCGCTGTCGTCGTCCAGCGAGTACGTAGCGCCGGGCGGACTGACGTGGACGACGGGATGTTGCGAAGGCGATTGAGGCGGAGTCGGATTCTCGTCTGTCGTACGCATCGTATGAAGTCAGTTTCAGGACCTGAGTCGAGTAGCAGAAGTGCACGCACCCAGCGAGACCAACGAGTCGATAGTGCCGTCACTGGAGACGCTCAGGTTGCGAACGCCCGCCAGCTGCGGCTCGTCGTCGTAGTACAGCACAGGCGAGTCCGGCTCGACAGGTGGAGTGACCATGATGGGAAGCGGGGAGGGCGAGATGCTGAAAGGAGAGACGGAGAGGGCGCGGTGAATGGGTCGACAGCGCTGATTCGAGTGGATGTGCCCGAGACTGCCAGGTATCGGAGACGAGCGATGCGAGGGACGAGGGACTGGGAGAGAAGGCCTGTCGAAACGTGGTGCGGCGGCCGAAGCGGAGGCTGAGAACCAGTCGGAGCACAAGGGTCGCTGACGGAAGCAGACGGGTCGCTAGCTCGAGCGCACGGCGCTGGAAGCAGGGAGGGGGCGAGAAGGAGAAGCGAGGCGAGAGACGGGCGACGGATGAACCTGTAGGTCCGCAGGCTAAGACGAGCGAGGCTGCCAGAGCCAGCCGCACAGCTGCTCGATGCGGGACGCAGAGCCCGTGAGAGAAGGTCGTGAGAACACCCGCCCGAGGAGCGCCCGGTCGCGCTAGAAGCGATGAGAGGCGCCTCCAAACGCATTCGCGCGCGCCGGCACTTTCCCTTCGCGTCGACCGCGACGAGGCTTGACCTTCCCGAGTCGGTTAATTGCGCCTCTGCGAACCGTTCTGTTATCGAGGCGCAACTGTTCTCTGGCCCAGGACAATCACCTCGACGTCCTAGCCTTATCCAAGGTCGTCTGCTTGGAGCGAGGCGAGCGACGAGGAGAGGCAAGCCTCGAGAGTCGGAAAGCGATTCTGCGAGTCCGTCATTCTTCACCAGCTGCAAACTCTGTCCTCCAGTACTTCCGAACGACGCCAAGCGTCCCACGAGAACCCGTCGAGGCAAGACGGCCCGCTTGGCTCGCTCCGCCGCAAAGCCGCCCGTCTTCCTCCTCATTGTGCATGCGATTCCATCCGGAGAGCTGGGGTTTGTGTACGCGTCGAGGTCGTTGCACGCGAGAGGTACGGACGGCACAAGCCCGCGAGAGAAGGGCCGGGGACTCCATCGGCCGGCGAAGCAGGAAGAGAGGGAGGTCGGCGACGGGTACCTCGCGAACTGACAAGCGTGGCTTCGCAGGGAGTCCGCAAGGCAATCTCGAGGCGAAGGGGATGGCGCTGGCATTGGCAGGCGCGATAATCGGGCCGGGCATCAATCGTCCAAGTCCGAGTTGTCTCCGCGCGCACCTGTGCGGATGCGTCGCCGGCCGCCTTCGTCTCGTCTTGCGCCCTGCACAGACGGGAAAGGCGATGCAGAACCTGGATACTTGGAGAGCACTTCTGCTCGCGCGGGTAATGAAGGGAAGAGGTCAGCCGTGCCGGGTTGCTGCCCTGCGAACGAAGACCACGCACCGCACTGCTGCATGCCGAGCTCAAGCGAGGCGGTAGTGAAGGCGTCTCCGCCAGGTAGATCCTCAAAGCCGACGAGCCTGCGGGATCAGCGCAACGTCAGCCGGCGAAGTTGAGGAGACTCGAGCCTACGCACTTCATCTTGGTAACACCGTCCACGAAGCCAATCACGCAGGGCAGCACCTTGACGTCGAGCTTGGTGACGAGAAAAGGAACGTTGGCAACGTCCGCCTTTAGGAACAGCGTGTCGAGGTGCTTTGCCGCGAGTTTCTGCGAGCGAGACGAGGTAAGCGGCGGTCGAGGTTGAACGGGCGGTGCGGGCGCACCTCGAGATGGGCGTCCATGATCTTGCATCGTCGAAAGTCGCGGTGGAAGAAGTGCACGACGGAGCGCTTCTCCTTTCTGCGAGAACGAGCTTTTTGACATCGGATCAAAGTCAACGAGAGGGGAGGAGCGTCGCGACACGCACGCTGTCCGGGCGATGAGGTCCTTTTCCACCCTGATTTCCGTCAGCTTGCCATAGTCCGACTCTTGCACTCGTCGCGCAGCATCCACCCTGTGCGCCAGGAAGCGAGCCGTGAGCCTCGAGAGGGGTGAGGGAGGCGAAGGCGGACGCACTGTGCCTTCAACTCGAGCATCCGCTTCTCCCTGAATCCGCCCAGATCAAAGTCATCATCCAGCTCCGCCTCGAGCTCCTCTAGCAGCGCGTCCAAGTCGTCCGAGTCGCGGTCGACAGCTCGTGGTTTCCGGTGGATCGAGGAGGAGGTGGAAGCGCTCGCTCTGTTCGCGGGCGGTTCAGGTTAGCCTAACAGATCAGCGCACGTCTAGAGACACCGCTTACCCTGTTCTTGAGCTCATCGTCGGGCGTTGGCGGGTGTGGTCGAGCGAGAGAGGCGATCCGAGCAAGGGTTGTGCTCATGTCCCTCACTCGCTAGTTCAGGAGGACTTGCTGGGCCGCCTGAGCGCCCCTTCTATCTGCTTCGAGGCCTCGGCAACAGTCTGCAGCATCCTCAGCGCTTGAGCCACTCTCTCAGTGACTGCCGACCTCTCCCCACCTCGTACGCCTCACTCCTCCCTCGAAGCGTTCCAAACCCTAGCCGACACATCGAGACCGCACCGACATGAGCCTCTTCTCGCTGAGCGCCTCCAAGCTGGCCGACGTCGAGATCGCCAACCCTCCCTCCGACTCGATCTCCGCCCTCGCCTGGTCTCCCACCGCCGACTTGCTGGCTGCGGCAAGCTGGAGCAACGAAGTGAGGGTATATGAGGTCGGGCTGAACGGGGCGAACCAAGGGAAGGCGATGTATAGCCATGAGGGTCCCGCTTTGTGCGCGAAGTGGTCGAAGGTGCATCCTCCCGGTTCCAGGCTGTGCCCGTACACCGTACTGACTATTCGTTGACACGCAGGATGGTACGAAGATTGTGTCGGGGTGCGTGGCGCCGTTCTGTGCCACTGGTCCTCGCTTCTTAACGAACTTATGCTCGAAATCAGAGGCGCCGACAACGCCGCTCGCATGTTCGACGCCGGAAGCGGCCAGTCGACGCAAATAGGCGCCCACGACGCTCCCATCAAGTGCATCGACTGGATCGACGTGGGCGGAGGACTTGTCGTGACTGGCTCGTGGGACAAGGTGAGTTAGCTTCGCTCCTCTCACCTTGTGCAGCCTCACTGACTTGTACTACTCCCTTTCGTGCAGACCCTGCGCTACTGGGATCTGCGGCAGCAAGCGCCTGTCGTCCAGGTCACGCTACCAGAACGCTGCTACGGTTCGTCTCGGGGCGAATTGCGCTTGCGCTCCCGGCTCAAGCTGACTCGCCTTCTCCTGCAGCGATGGACTGCGTCTACCCTCTGCTCGTCGTCGGTACCGCCGAGCGCCACATGCAGATCTTTAACTTGAGTCAGTCTCGCCCCCCCTCTCTTCCGCCGCAACCCTCTCCTCGATGACTAACACGATTTCGCGCAGATAACCCCGGCACAGCTTTCAAGACGATCACCTCCCCCCTTCGCATGCAAACCCGCACACTCGCGTGCCTCCCCGACGCATCAGGCTACGTCCTCGCCTCGATCGAAGGGCGCTGCGCGATCCAGTATGTCGAGGACTCGAAGACGTCGCTCAACTTTTCGTTCAAGTGTCATCGGAAGGTGTGTTGCGAGTTTCTCGTCTCCAGGACGGAGGTTGGCTGACTAGAAATGACGGACGGCAGGACATGGCGAAGGGATCGCAGACGTTCGGCAGCCAGTTCAAGACTGGTAGTCAGCAGGTGCGCCCGACTCGTCTGCCGTTTCGCGTACGTGGCGGCACGAAATGAGCGTGAGCTGATGTCGTCGCCCTCGACCAGGTCTTCGCCGTGAACGACCTCGCGTTCAACTCGATGGGGACGTTTGTGACTGCCGGCAGCGACGGGACGCTCAAGTGGGTCTACAACCTCTCTCCATACGCTTCGCGAGCTGACCCCAGCGGTGCGCAGCATTTGGGATCATAACTCGAGGACTCGGTTGAAGACGATTGTCGACGTTGGCGGTCGTGCGTCTCGTCTCTTGTCTCGCTTCTCCTTTCTGTGCTCGAGCTTATTTCGCATGTTCCGCAGCGGTCGTCGCCGCTCGCTTCAACCACTCGAGCCAGTACCTCGCCTGTGAGTTGCCTTCCTCACGCTCAGTCAAGCAATTGCTGACACATCCAACCCAACGTCCGCTGCTCGCAGATGCCATCAGCTACGACTGGTGCGCCCCCTTCGCATCGTTCGCTTGATCGCGGCGGCTGACAGGCGTGTTTGTCCAGGTCGCAAGGGTACCAAGGTAACTCGGCGGCGCAGAAGACCAAAATCATGCTGCACCCTTGCCAGGTGCGTCCGCAACCATCCGTCTCCTTTCTTCAGACCCAGTGCCGACCTCGTGTCGACGTTGCAGGAGGACGAGGTCAAACCGAAAGTCAAGAAGTGACGCTCCTATCCTCGCTTTTTCTCGCCAAGTCCGTCCTTCAACGCCGTTCTTCCGCTACAATGCCAACTGCATTACTCGCACCGCACATGCACGATACCTTCGCCTGTTACGATTCACGGCTTACTGTTCCTCTCGCAACGATAGATACCCTTTCGCTCGCTGGCTGCGCTGATCGCCCCCCCTCGCGCGCCGTCTTTTCTGTTCGGTGTATCATACGCAATTGCAGTCCGTTCATGAGCAGAGTGGTCGGGGAAGAGCGAGAGAGGAGAGGGATGAGGGTGACTAGGTCAGTTTGTGATTGAATAGGAGTTGCGTTTGTAATCGGGTTGGTTGTAATCGGGGTGTGCTGCGGATCTCGGCGCGGTGACGAGTTGGGCGGAACGATCTCGCCTGCTCGACATCATCGCCCGCTCTCGCTCACCTCGCACCGCACTCAGGCTTGCGCGCCATGCCCATCGCCAACGTGCTCAAGGGCCTGCTCCACAAGCACGACAACCAGCGAGCGCGCGACAACCCCGCGTCCACCCACTCCCCATCCTCGTCGTCCTCGCAGGCGTCATCGCGCCAACAACCCCAGCAGGCTGCCCTCCCGTCCCAGCCAGAGCCCGCACACCTCCCCGCAGACTCGTCCAGGTCCAGGTCCCCGCCCCAGTCTTCGTCCGCCGCCGCCGCCATGAACCAGCAGCCGATCACGGCTGGCTCGGCCTCGGGAGGTCAGCACACCCAGCAGCAGCAGCAGATGTCGCAGGCGACGCAGGCAAAGGCAGAGGACCTCGTGCGCAAGGACGCAGAGGCAAAGGCCAAGCGCGACCAGAGCGTCTTTGAGGGTCTCCCCGAGGGACTCTTGCTCGGGAGGAAGATGGGCGACGGCGCGTTCTCCAACGTCTTCGAGGCGACGCTCCGACCAACACCCGCACAGCTCGCCATCGACCCGTCCCTCGGCAAGTCCGCCAAGGTCGCCGTCAAGTGTGTCCGCAAGTTTGAACTCAACTCGTCCCAGGTGAGGCGACCCTTTCCCTCGCGCTCTGCGTCTCGCTCGGGTCTCCCAGCTCGCCAGCCAGACTCTCTTCGACACGGACGACTTGGCCAGCGCTTTCTCGGCGGCGACGAGTCTCTGACGGAGCAAAGTCGCGCCGCGCCGCCCGCTCGGTCTCGCCAAGCGGAACAGCTCCGGGCGCTCGTCCTCGCCCAGGCCAACCGTCCCTCGCGCCGCGTACTGACTGGTCGTCTCCTCTCTTTCCTATCTTCTCTCTCTCCGCCGCCTCTCGTCCAACTTTCCGACTTTCGCTCCGCGTCACGCCTATTCTCCTATGCTGGCTTCGTCTCGGTCTCGTTTGCCTCGGGCTCTGTTGGATTGTTCTGTCCTGTCCTGGCCTGCGCAAACCCCTCGAACCAACCCCATGAACTACCTTGTCGCTTCGCGTGCTGCCTTCGACGGGACTGATCACCCCGTCGAGCAGCAAGCGCAAGGCAAGCATGTGGGCGAGGCGGTCAAGAAGAAGCCGAGGGCGACAGAGGTTCGTCCCTGCCCTTCTCGCTTGCGGCGTTGCGCGGGCAGGACCCACCGCGCCTCGTGACTTGGTTCCCGCACCCGTCACTGTACATAGGTCTTGAGTCGTGTTTTTCTGACCTTCGCGACCCCGCACTTCGCCCTGCGGCTGCTTCTCTTTCTGCTCTTCTCGACACCTACCTACCCTCGACGTCGCCATCCCGCGAACCTCCGCCTCGCCTCGCACCTCCCCTCCCTCTCCTCTCCGTGAAACAGCGCGCCAACATCCTCAAGGAAGTGCAGATCATGCGCGGCCTGAACCACCCTTCCATCGTCCGACTCCTCAACTTTACCGAATCCCGCGAACACTACTACCTCACCCTCGAGTGCGCAGCGTCCCTCGGCCTTCCTTGCGCTTTCAGCTGACCCTCGCTCTTCTTCGCAGGTTGATGGGCGGCGGCGAGCTTTTCCACCAGATCGTCAAGCTCACCTACTTTTCCGAAGAGCTCTCGCGACATGTCATCCTCCAAGTCGCGCAGGGCATCCGCTACCTCCACGAAGAAAAGGGCGTCGTTCACCGGTGCGCTGGCCTTCCTTCGATCTTCGCTCACCCTCGCTGACGCTTGCCCGCTCGCCGCAGTGACATCAAGCCCGAAAACATCCTCTTCGAATCGATCCCGATCATCCCCTCGAAAGTGCCCAAGCACCGACCGTACGACGAGGAGAAGGAGGACGAGGGCGAGTTCATCCCCGGCGTCGGTGGCGGCGGGATCGGTCGCGTCAAGATTGCCGACTTTGGCTTGTCCAAGATCGTCTGGAACGAGGAGACGATGACGCCGTGCGGGACGGTCGGGTACACCGCGCCCGAGATCGTCAAGGACGAGCGGTACTCCAAGTCGGTCGACATGTGGGCTCTCGGTTGCGTCCTCTACACGCTCCTGTGTGGCTTCCCGCCGTTCTACGACGAGTCCATCCACGTTTTGACGGAGAAGGTCGCCAAGGGCTACTACACCTTCCTCAGCCCGTGGTGGGACGACATCTCGGCTTCCTGTGCGTTCCGAGTCCCATTCTTCGCCGATGGGAGCCGTGCTGACCCTGACTTTGCCTCGACCGCAGCCAAAGACCTTATCACCCACCTCCTCGACACCGACCCGGAGAAGCGGTATACCATCGACGAATTCCTCGCACATCCGTGGTGCAAGGCCAAGCCCGCTCCTCCCGCCGTCACGCCCGGCACGCTCGACTCGCTCAACCTCAAGCCCGTCCCGCGGTACATGCCGATGGACTCGCCCCTCCTCGCGCCTGGCGGCATGCGCGCGATGCCCTCGCCTGGCGTCGCGCACCTCAAGGAGGCGTTCGACGTCACGTACGCCGTGCACCGCATGGAGGAGGAAGGACGGAATCGGCAGAAGGGCCGCGGAGGGTTCCTCCAGGGGTTGAACGAGGTCGACGAGGACGAGGCGGACGAGCAGGACCTCGAGGCGACCAAGAGGCGGTACGGCGCAGAGGTCTCGCGCGCGATCGAGCAGAAGCGGCGCGACCTCCAGGACTTGTCCAAGCAGCGCGGTCCGACCCAGTCGGCAGCCGAGGCGCAACGAGCGGCGCAGAACTACGCGGGCTACGGTGGCGCAGATCGCAAGCAGGCCGAGGCGGCGCTGTACGACGGACGAGCGGGTGCGCGAGATCGCGGCAATGCCAACGCGGCACGACGAGGACGCAACGGCGGCTTCGAGCTGGCCCTCGACCGCGCGACCCTCCTCGGGCGCCGCAAGCACGACGTCGCGATGCCTTCTCCCATGCGTATAGACTGAGTTTCCCTTTCCCTTCCGCAACGACCGCATACACCACCAGCAACTCTCCTTCCCCTGAACTCTACTTCTTGGGTCGACTTCCCTGTATATAGCTCGTCCACCCTAGTGTCCGACCTCCTCTCCCTCGCCTGTACCCACTTCCACTCCTCCTCTAGCCGTTCTCCGCCGCTGTTGTAGCCCTCCTCCCTCTCGTAGGCGCTCTCCCTCCCCTACTACACAGTCACGCAGTGCAGCGCATACCAGACAAGCACGTCGCATCGAGGGGCGCAGAGGAACGGATAGTATGGCAACAGGGAACGACGCAAGAACTTCAAACCGACATAACTCCCATCACCCTGAACGCCGACCGTCCCGAGCTGCCGTCCGCCGCGAGTGTCCGACAACGCACTTGGTGCCGTCCTGGCGGGACCTTGTCCGCAACAATGGTCGTTTGAGCGAGAGACGCCGAGTTTTCCCAGTGCCCGTCGATGTCGGCACCTCGTTCGCCGACCATGCAGCGCGCTCGACCGAGGTTGTACTGCCGAGAGCGCAGGTACGAGATGGCGACGAGTCCTTGCGCTCCTTCGCGAACGTCGACGTCGAAGACGATCTCATCCGAGTTGGGTACGGCTGCCTCGTAGTAGAACTCTGCTCGGTAGGCAAGTCAGTTACGACACGAGCTCGAGACGCATAAGAGAACGCACTGCTGTACTTCCAGTCGACGAGTTTCCAGTCCTGCGGCTCGTTGGCGGGAACGAGACCTGCGCCGGCCGTCACGCAAGTCGGCGGCTTCGTCGCGTGCGTCTCCGTCGAGTTCCAGCGTTCTCGCATCGTAACCTGCGAATCGAGCAGTGAGTTCAAGCAGAGCTCGAAGCGGAAGACTGATTCGCACCTGCGGAACTGTCCCGAGAGCTGCTCGACTAGGCCAATCTCCTCCCTCGCCTGCTGCGAGTGCGAGCTCCTCAACGCGACACCGCTCCTCCATCAAGTAGCCGATGACCATACTGCCCAAGAAGCGATGTAGGCTAGTCGACCCGTGTCGCTCGTCGCCCAAGAACCAGGGCTCCTTCAGGCTATGGTCGCGAATCAGGGCGGGTAGAAGTGCGGGACGTGCAGAAATTTGAGGGACATCGTAGAAGGGCGAGAGGGTCGACTGGATGTCCTGGGCGGAAAGAAGGGTCTGCTGCTTGCCGGCGAAGGTGTTGTACAGCGAGAAGGTGTCGACGTAGACGGCGGCCGGCTGCGAGTCGAGCTGCAAGAGGGATCGAAGGAGGTTTTCAGAGCTGCTGAAGCTCGTGTTCGGGTCGTCGTTGACGGCGAGCTCGATGAAGACGAGGTCGACGTCGGTGCCGCTGCGAAGGGTCGTCGTCAGATTCGCTGCAGAGCTCTAGGACGGCGCGACGTACATCAAGCTCGTCCAACACCATTCAAAGAAGCTTGAGTCGGTCGCAGCCTTTGCGCCATTCCGGAAGTGAAACTCGGCCGTCGGGAACGCCTCCTCGAGGTACCGCATCACGATTTGGTGCCACTGCTCCTGCACGGGCACGGCGCCGTATTTGTTTCGCTGACCGGTGACGGGGTCTGTGCCATGCCCAAGCGACACTGCGGCGTAGTGAGGATGAGCGGGAGAAACGAGGAGGAGAAGGTAGGTTGACGCACCGCTCCCGCCGATGAGCCCCACTCGCAGCGTCTTTCCCTTCTGCGCTTTCTCGAGGAACCGCTGCGTTCGATAACCCGAGCCAACGTGGACTTGCGAGAGGCGGAAGTTGTGAAGGCCAAACTCGTCGAGCATCGAGGGCGAGATGCCGCACGTCGCGCGTGAAGAGCCTGCTGACAGGCTTCGTCAGCCGATCGTCCGCGCAATATGTTATCAGCCCTGGGAGGATGGCGAGACGCACCGAAGAACTGCTTCCAGCGTCCCTCTCCCGCAGTCCGTCGAAGCTGAGCTAGCGGGTCATCGTAGTCGCGCAACAGTCTAAAACGACACGAGAACGTCAGCGTCTGCATGCAGACTGCAGGGACGGTGCGAGAGGGAACGTACGATCCGCTAAAGAGAAGGACAAAACAGATCGTGAAAGCAAGGACGGCGTAGCCTCTCCGGCCAGCAGAGGGCGAGTCCGGCGGCATCGGGAGACGTCAACGGAGCAGCAATGACAGTGCAGCAAGCAGGTTGAGGAGAAGGATATCAAGCAAGGTCGAATGCCAAGGTGGAGCACCGTAACAACACGCGGAACGCGTCAAGTCGCGTTGTGCCGATCTGCGGCCCGGTTGTCTTCCGTCGGAGTCTTGCAGAAAGATGCGAATGCAAGGCAAGGCCGCCGAGTGTCGACTGTAGGCTACGGAATGAAGAGGATGCGAGTCGGGACCTTGCGGCGGTAGTCCTCGTAGTCCTTGCCGAAGAACTTCACGAGGTAGGCTTCCTCGACTGCGGGCAGAGTGTGAGCGGGTCGACGGGAGCTACGATCCACGAGCCGAACGCACTCCTGATGCGGTTGGCGAAGAAGCCCTGGAGGACGGCGACGAAAGCGATCGTACACAGCGGGTTGCCCAAGACGATCTGTTGCGCTTCTGCAGTCAGCTTTGTTCGTCTCCGAGAGCGCAGTCCGACACACCTGAGTACCAACAGCCCACCAGTAGAAGCCGGCGTAGGAAGGGTGGCGAGACCAGCTGTAGATGCCCGTCTTGACGAGTTGGTGTCCAGGACGCTTGCTGTAAGCCAGGCTGCGTTG
Source organism: Rhodotorula toruloides NP11 (assembly GCF_000320785.1). Lineage (NCBI taxonomy): Eukaryota > Fungi > Basidiomycota > Microbotryomycetes > Sporidiobolales > Sporidiobolaceae > Rhodotorula > Rhodotorula toruloides. The sequence continues at coordinate 227,646 of NW_015622963.1, forward strand.
ACGAGTCAGCGCGGACCTTCAAGCGAGTTTGACAATGGTCTCACAGGTGCGAGAAGTTGCTGCTCGCGCTGATCATGGCGAACGAGCGGAGGACCTGGCCAATCCACACCACGACGAGACCTGGAGGAGCAGCTCATCAGTCAGGCCTCTCGTAAAGAGCTTACTATGGACGCACCGAAGACGAAGATCCCTCCAGTATGCTTCCACCGCCGCCATTCCTCAGGCAAGTAAGCTTCCTCGAGGATGTGTTCGACGATTCCGGCGATGTGTGCGGCGTGGTAGCCTCGCCCGTTGTCGAGCAGGAAAGCTGTCGAAGCAGGCACGTCAGCATACTTGCTGTGCATTCAAGATCAAGGCACTTACAGGAGACGGAGAGCTTGCCCGGGTTGTACATGCTCGTGACGACGAACTCGAGGAGGTGGAAGGCCGCCCAGCTCGTCAAGTACGCTCCAAGCTGCGGACTGCCCAGCACAGCCGTCTTCAAACTCTTCTCTCCCAGCTTCGCCGAGCCAGCCGCCCCCTTGACCGCGTCGAGAGACCACAAGAACCAGGTTGAGGCATTCGAAGCGACGACGACGAGTCCAATGGCCCAGCACGCGCCGAGGAGGAAGGCGAAGCAAGCGACGTTGTGCGGTGTCGACGAGAAGGAAGTCAAGGGGAACTCGACCGGCAGCGGCTTTGCGTGCGTCGGTCCGCTCGACGAGGAAGACTGGGTCGAGGAGGGGTCGCTCGAGGGAGACGGGCGCGGCGGGAAGGGCGATTCGGGTGCGGCGAGGGGTTCAGTCATGGTCGAGGATATCGCACAGGAGCAAGAGCAGGTCCAGCAGGCATCGGGAACTCTGTCCAGACAAAAGGTCAACGACAACCCTTCCCCTGGACGTTTCATCGTGTGTTGGTTTCGCAGAACAAAGCTGGTGCGAGGCAAGTTGTCCGAAAACAACCTTCGAAGCCGTCTGAAAGAGCTGAGCAGGGCAAGCAGGCGGAGGAAAAGGGGAGACGAGGAAGCGGAAGGGAGGGTAAGTCGAGGAGGCGAGAACTGGCTTGTACTCGTATTTGTTGCAGTTCCTCCTGAGATCGTGATGAGTCGTATACAGTGCCCTTACGCGCGCCTGAAGCGCCGCCGCCCCTAGCCCGCAACCCTGGCGGTCCTTACAAGGTCGCCCGCAACCTTGCCTTCTCGATAACGTCTACAATCAGCCCTGCATGCGCGAACAAGGTCAGCTGTTGGACGCATAGAGTGACTGAGCAGAGCGAGACCCACCTTGCGCTTCGTCGAGAAGAGCCTCTTCAGCCCGCCCTTTTCCTTCTTGCCAGTCGTCGGGCTCGCCGTGACCGACCCATCATCCGTCGCCGTCCGACTCATAGGCGCCGACAGCCCATTCTCGTCAAACTTGATCGCCGCAGTGCGCGCCTCGAGCTGCTCGACTCCGCCGTCCATCCCAGCCGAAGGCCCTCTCGACCCGTTGAGCGACATGGGCGAGCTGGCTGGCCAGTCGCGGTACGGTCGTCGTTCCTCAAGAGGACTGACAGGCACGCTGTGCGCCTGAGCCGCCTCGCGCCCGTCCTCGGCGCAAGTGACGACCGTCGTATCGTCCGTGAGCGGGTTGTTCGGGTTCTTGCGACCGGCGCGGAAGCGCGCTGCGAGCGACTTGCTTCGCTTCGGCTTGTTCGAGGGCGACACGTCGGATGCGTTCCAGTCGGCGGGGATGACGGGGACGGGGGGAGGTGCAGTTGCTCCGACGGGCTTGCCGGCTTTGAGCGTGGCCTGTTGACGGAGGTGTCAGCAAGCCGACAAGCGAACAGGACAGATACGAGCGCACCTCGATGTCCCAGATACTCTGCGTCCGCTGCATCCTGTCCTCCTTGCTCCGCTTCGCCGTCTCGCCCGTCTCGCCATTCGGCACAACGCTCTCCCTACTCGCAGTCGCACTACCTCCCGGCTCATACCGCGCCTGTCCATACTCCTCCCACGCCTCTGCGTCCCTCATCCCATAGATCTCCAGCAGCTGCTGGTTCTTCGCGCTCCCCTTGCGACCGCCAGGATAGCCCAGGGTGATATCGCGGTTCTCGTCCATCGCTGCCAGAGTCGCTTGCGCTCGTTCCGACAAGCCATTCGAGACTTTGCGACGCATGGAGGAGGCGGAGGGAGGGGGCGGAGTGCGTGAAGGAGAGGGACCGAGGCTGAAGGCGGATGGGTCGAATGCGGCGATGGGCGCGTGGTTGCCTTGGTTTCGCGACGTCGAGGCGGCGGCGTAAGGTCCCTCATGTCGCATTAAGCCTGTGAGAGCTCTGTCAGTTACAGAAGTCGAAAAGAAGACCGCTTGACGCACCTCCTCCGCCATACAGACCCGAGATGTCGAGCCGGTCGATCAAGTCAAGGTCCGTGTTACTCCTACTCCGAGTCTGCGGTCCTCCAGGCCTGTTCCTCGCACTCCTCTGGCTACTCCTCAGCGCGCCATTCGTCGCCGTCGCAACATCGTCCCGCCTGTCAAGGACAGGAACCATCTCTGCAATCTCGTCCCGCGAGGTCGAGGCCGACACAGACGACGAGGTGGTGTAGCTGCTGTCGAAGCGTTCTGGGAAAGATGGCTGGCGCGCCTTGGTGGGCGAGTCTCCGTAGGCACCGAGGATATCGTCGACCGTCCCGGAGCGGACGAACGAGGTGTCGAGCGTTGGTGGAGCCTGGCGCGAGTGGCTCGGGGAAGTCTGCCGGGTAGAATGCACTCTTTCTGTCAGTACAATGCTGTCGTTGTCCTCCAAAGTCTTCCCCTCCGCCAAGGTTCGCTGGCATGCCAAGAGCCCTCGCTCGGTTGCGATGCGCGGGGCGAAGACGCGTCCGGCAGCGGCGCAGGGCGTATGGGAGGGATATAGAGTGACAGTAGATGCGCTGGAACTCACGGATGCATCGCTGAACGGGTCCCGTCGAGAATACGCGTCTGTGTCGGCGGTGGATGCGGGTGCGGGGCGAGGAGGGGCAGCGGGAGCAGGCGACGGCGAGCGGGATGGGCGGAAGAAGTCAGCGAGCGATTTCGAGCGCTTGAGCATCGCGCCAGTCCGTCCAGCGTCACTCCCGCGAGCACGGCGAGGCGCGGCGACCGTGTTGCTGCCGCCTCCTCATCGCGGCGGAGTTCTCGTCGCCGGCGCAGACACCAGGACCGTGCGAGACTAGCGCAGCACGAAAGCAGTCGTGTGGACTCACCGGGGCGGGAGAAGTTGGTGCTCATCGCGAGCTCAGTCATCGACGAGGGTCGAGGGAGCAAGCAGAGAGCGAGCGAGGAGGAGGAGCAAGGCGGAGGACCCGCAACGTCCGTGGGCACAGCTGATAGGATTGCACAGACCAAGAGGCACACAGCGAGAGTCAGGAACATGGTACACGGGGCGGGCAGGCGAATAACGACGATGGGATGGAGTCCAGGGAGAACAGCGACGGGAGAAGGAGGACCGGCCTCAGCACGCGCACGCATCCTTCTTGTCCGCCTCGTTCTCGCTCAGGTTGACGCTCGAGTTGGCACCGGCGCCGCCGCGACCGGCACCACGGTTGGCGCCACCAGGACCGCGCGACTGGGCAATCAAGGCGTCGAGCGGGATCTTCTTGGCTGCGAGCGGGAGAACGTCAGCTGGTCGCTTTAGCACGCGCAGAAGCACACGCACCAATCTCAGTAAAGACCTCGACGACACCCTCGCCCGTCTTGGCACTCGTCTCGAAGAACAGCAAGCCGCACTCCTTTGCGTACTCCTCCGCCTCCTCGCGCGAGACCTGCCTCCTGCTCTCGCTCGGCTTACCACCGTCCGGTCCTTCGTCGTCGCCCGCCGCCGAGCCAGCCTCGTCCTCGGGCGTTGCCGTCGCGTCGTCCGCTTCTTCCGAGTCCTCCGGGTTGACGGCAGCGTCCGAGGCAGAGTCGTCGCCGTCAGACGACGGGCGGACGAGGTCGACCTTGTTGCCGGCGAGAGCAATGACAATACTGTGGACGAATAGGTCAGCAACGGGTCGGATTAAGAAGAGAAGCGGCGGACGTACTTGGGGTTGGCCTGCCTCTGCAACTCCTTGACCCACGTCTTGGCCTGCTCGAGCGACGCCTGCGTTTGGAGAATGCTAAGTACAGCTCGTAGAGGGAGAGTGGAACGTGCGCACCGACTTGGTCACGTCGTAGACAACCACGGCCGCCTGAGCGTTGCGGTAGTACATCGGCGAGAGCGAGCGGAACCGCTCCTGCCCAGCCGTGTCCCAGATCTCAAACTTGATAACCTTGTCCTCTGTTTCCGCACGACCCCATCAGCTCTGCGCCCGTCTACGAGAGCGACTGCGCACGGGGTCTCGATGTGGAGCGGGACGAGGAGGCGAACGACTCACCGAGCCTGCATCGCTGGGTCAGGAACGCCGCGCCGATAGTGGGCTCCTTGTTGGGCTGGAAGTCGTTCTGGCAGAAGCGCAGGACCACCGACGACTTGCCGACAGCCGACTCGCCTGAAGCGTCACCGTACGAGCGTCGGGAGGAGGGAGGAGGCGAGCGGAAGGGTCAGCGCTTCGTGTGCCGTGAGTCATAGGCTCCCTTGATCGACCAAGACGTCTTCCAGCCCGACCGCGCGCCTGCTTCCGCCGCAATGTCCTCCGAAGCCACCGCCGAACTGATGAAGATGGTCGTCCACCGCTGGAGACAACTGGTCGGCTGGACTCACCGAGTAGCACGAGCTTGACCTGTACAGGCCGCGCGGGAGGTTGTTCAGCAGCAGCAGCGGGTGTAGCCATTGTGGTCGTGGACAAAGAACGGTCTGCCTCTTGCCACGACCACCGAGTCGGCGCCTCTCACACAGGCAAAGCTGGGATTCACTGGATGCGCTACTAGACTGCTGCACTTGCTATTGTGCGGCGCTCGAGGTCCCGCACTCCGCCTTCACCGACTTCTACCCCTCCTCATCCTGGACACTCGGTTTGCCTTGATGAAGCCGCTGTGCCATCCGGACGGATTGTACGCGCGCCAAGAACGATAGCCGAGACGGTGGAACAATTTGGCGCACGCCGCAGAGCTGGATTACATGCGCTAGACTTGCCGGCACTCTTCTCTCTCTCTCTCACGCTTCCTCCACGGTCCCCTCGACTTTGCATGCATTCTCTGTCGCGTCTATGGCAGAGTCGGACAGTCTCAAGGTGACTGGCAACAGTGGATGGTCCTGGTGCAGCATGTCGTTGGACGCCGACTGCATCTTCCAGCAAATGTCCTGATAAGCGTTATATTCCGCTCGTATCCTGAGCACAGCCTACGAGCATTCGTTCCGAATTTGAAGCACATTGTGGTTTTGCTGCAAGGACTGGGCGTTCGCGGTGCATCCAGTGATCAGATATGCTCGACTTCCTCGCCCCTTCCCGGCTTTCTACGCTTCGCTACATCCCGTTCCCGCCTTTGAGTCGCTCTTCCGCTTCACTAGATCTGCCGGTCAGTCTGCTCACGCGCTGCCTTGGACCGCAAGAGCTGAATGGCAGGCGCGGGCGCAGGCTTCTGGATTCCCAGCTCCACCTTGGCTGTCCCAGCTCTAGTGTAGACGGTGCGGCTCCTCGCAGCGACGAAGGTGCGTTTAGCCGTGTCACCGCTGGAAACAGCGAGATGTGACGCAATCCTAGGCAACTTCTCTCACGCAGGACTGTCCTGTTGGTGCGGGAGGACCAACGGGCCCATCTCCCGCACCAGGCGAAGGGGGAGCATCCGCTCACGCTTCCAGGGCTTCTAACAGACCTTACAATCGGTGTACTTTGAGCCATACAAGCTTGCGGAAAGAGCTTGTCGTTCAAGGGTTCTCACTTGCCCAGGCTGGGATAGCGATTGTGCTGAAATTGCACGCATCGACAGAGGGCGCCAGAAAGCGGAAACCTGGCGAGTGAAGGGAGAGAAGTCCTGGGAGCGGCGCGGGACTCGAAGCGTTGGACTGCTCGGATGAGGCGAGTCGGAGGAGGCTGCGACTGGGACGGTGCGTGCTGATGTGAGTGACTGCCTGGAGAGCAAGCCAGTCTCGCAAACACCGTCCCGACCTTGCTCCACCCATCTCACCGCCCGCATCTCGCAACCCGCCAAGAGTGCCTTCTTACAGAGGCGAAATGCGGTCCCAATATGTCCGAGCTAGATGCTTGCAAAGAGAGTCGGAATGTACAACTGAATCTGCCCGTTGCCATCGCGCTACTTCCGCCCCCGCTTCTTCGTCCTCCCCCAACCAAACACACCCTCAACCCAATCCGAGAACACCTGCACCTTCAAGCCGCTGAACGCCGCGCTCACAATACCGACGATACCGATGTTGATAGCGCCGAGCCAGTCGCGGTTGAAGACGCGCTTGCAGTGGCCGCACTGGAGGACCCGGAAGACGTCGAAGCCGGTTGTGAGGTCGGCGGCGTAGGCGATCCTGTCAATACGGTATCGCATCAGCCTGTGCAAGCGCTGCAGAGACCTCGCAACGCACTTCTCCTTCTTGTGCTGATCGAAACGCTCGATTCGGCACGACGGGCAGGTGAACGATGTCCTGAACTCACTCGCTTCGAGGACTGCGACTCGAAGGTTGTCGTCCGTCCCGCGAAGCGCGCGAAGCGCAGTGATGAGCGAGCCGCTGACCTGCTCGCGCCGGTCGGCTCCGCTCGCTGACGACGAGCGCTGGCCGAGCTTTGGTCCGATGAAGACGACAATGTTGCGCTCTTCAATCTCGGGTTTCGCGGCGTCGCGGCTGATAAGGTCGACGAGGGCGGCGATGGCGTGCGTGAGGCGTCGGACGCGGTCATTGAATTTCTGGCGCTGCTCCCAGTTGAGCGCGAGCGTCTTGGGATTGCAGTCGGAGAGCGTGTCGAGGAGCGAGAGGAGGTCGTTGTCGGTTCCTGCGCAAGCAAGGCTGTCAGTTCTGTCCAGCACTCGCCATGTGATTGCAACACACCGTCTCCTCCGTTCGCGCGAATGGCATCCCGCACAGCTGCTAGACCAGACTCGCGCAAGATCCGCGCCGAGGTCTCGGCCTGCTGCTTGTTCGCGGCCTTGAATTGGTGGTTCCCGATCTCGACGTGGAAGATCTCCTCAAAGGCGGCGCTGATGATGGCGGCGCTGACGGTGTTGCGTTCGCCGACGTCGATGGGTACGAAGATGGTGTTCTCCGCAATCTTGAACATTTCCGGCCGAGACTCGGACTGGTCGTTGCCATCGGAGTCCGTCGAGGCGTTGGCAGGCGCCGTGAGCGAGAATCGTGACGGGAAGAACGTGTCGAGGGCGGACGAGATGTGCGAAGTTGCCGAGGGTGTGCTCTTGGCGTCAGTTCGCCCTCGCCCTCGAGGCGCGTCCACCTTGCGCTTGCCGAAGACGCCGCCGTGCGCGTCGTCGTCCGCGCGGTCGTCCGCGCCCCCGTCCTCGCCGTCGTCCGTGAGGACGACCTTCGTCCCCTTGAGCCGGATGGGGAGGATACCGTCGACGAGAGTCGTGCACGGTGACCAGATCGCGTCCCTGGCGTAGACGCAGGGCTGGATGGGCGAAGCCGCGGATGCTTCGAGGAATGCCCGGCAGGCACCAGTTTCTGCCCAATTCGAGAGGAGCTTAGAGTGCTTGCCTCCTCCTCTCCATGTAGACTCGAGCATCGCTCGCGGGCTCTGGCTGACCTGCCAGGGCGTAGCGTCCTTGATCTCGTTCGGGTTGAGCATGAGGAAGCTGACGGCGTGGCGTGTCACCGTTGTCTGGCTGTGGACGAGGAGGCCGGACTTGCTTGGCGAGGGAGCGGCGTAGAGGAAGGGGACGGCGGCGAGGGGGCACTTGTCCCAGATCGAGGCTGCCCACTTCGTTTTTGGCCCGATGGCGAGGGCGGACTTGCAGAAGACCTCGAGCGCGCGCATGCGCTCGGTGTCGAGGACGAGGCGAGGGATCTTGCAGTCGCCCGTCGACCTTGTGTCGACCTGGAAAAGATGGAGCGAGTGGGCGTGCTCGAGGAGGAGCTGGTTGGGATAGTCGCGTGCGCGAGCGTGAAGGATCGTCATGGCAGAAGGCGCAGCCTTGTGCGACGGTCGCTGCTTGTTGTCTGCCAAGGGTGCCGCTGACAGAGGATCTTTGCGCGGCGGCTGAGCCGACTCTCTCACCTCGAGTCCGTGGACCGCCTCGTTGCAGCGGGCAACGAGCGAGTTGACATTGCCGAGGGTGGTCGTGACGATTGTGTCGTGCTTGATGAGGTGGTAGGCGAGCATCGTCGGCGGGAGAACTAGCGATGTTCCGCGGTATCGCTGGTGAGTACGGCGATGGCGAGAGTCAGTCGAGCGAGCCACACAGTTTGCTAGGATGACGTGGACGCACAATCTTCGGGGTCTGGCCCAACTGTTGCTCCCACGCAACCTGAACGAGTGTGAGGTCGGTAATGCTCAGTCCACCGCCGGCTCGCCCTCCTGCCAGACTGGCGAGCGTTGCCGTCGGGTTCGCTTTGGCTGTCGAGTTGACGAGCGCGAGGTACTTCGTGATGAGCGATGAGAAACGGCCGAGCTCGGTAACGATTGACGAGGCGAGGTCGATTGCCGTGTCCGTCGCAACGAGCGGCTGGCCCTTCCTCGGCGGACGGAAGTTCTGGTCGACTGGCGAGAGAGCCTTTGCGAGCATCTCAATTGTGCCTCTCGACCATGAGGACTTGGCGTCGAACTTGAGCGGGAGCGTCGAGATGAGCGTCTCGAGGCGGAGCCGCAGGATGTTGCGCGCCCTCATCGCCTGCTTCGAGGAGATGTCTCGGGCCAGCGCCTGGACAGGTGCATCAAAGGACTCGGCGTGGAGCGAGGTCGTGCCCACGTCGATGCCGATTTTCGTGGCGAGACCGTCGACGAAAGCCGGCAGTCTGGCGATGATGTCCTCGCTCAGGAAAGCCGCAACGTTTGCGACAACCGTAGGCACTCGTTTGCGTGAGCGTGTCGCAAAGTTGACCGCGATCGTTTTCGCGGTCTGCTCGTAGAAGAGGATCGTTATGCCGGGGGCGAGCTTGATCTGTAGGTGCGAGTCGACGTCGCGAATCACGTCGATGGCGAAGAGCGGGAGCTGTACACTGATTGTCAGCACAAGTTTGACTGCGGAACGGTCTGTGGCCTACCTTCTCCTTCGCGCATGCTTGGACGTCGTGAGCCGAGAGGTCGCCATACTTGGTCTTGAGGCGGTCGAGGTCGTCCGGCGACGGCTTGGTCGAGCTACCGGTCGTCGTTTGCCACAGCTCCGTCCACGTTGCGTCTGCAATGTCGTCGGCATCGCAAGCGCTGGGCGTGGCCGACCGACCCTCCTGCAGTTTGACGATGAGACGGGCGAGTTGCCCAAACGTCTGACGCCAGTTGTCAGAGGCGTTTGTGGCGTAGAATCGGCGGACGAAGGAGTGCAAGGGAGAGAGGCTGGTGGCGCGTTCGAGGAGGCCGTTCAGCACGTCGACTAGTACGAGCCATTCGAGTTGGTGGTGGAGCAGGCGGACTTCGATGAGGTCGCGCCAAGGAGAGCCGATGTAGAGGAACGCTGTGCGGATAAGCCGTCAGTTTCCTGCAGATTGCGAGTTCCAGTATTGTGAAAGACGCACAGTCGTCTGAGCCAGAACCGTCTGTCGCCTCGTCCGACTCTTCATCTGCGAGCCCGCTTTCCTCGACGGCCGAAGCTGTCGAGTGTCCGTCATGTCAGCACGCAGAGAGCGGATAGTGACGGTGTGAGAGACGCGCACCTCGAACCGCGAAAGTGTTGAACGCGCTGTCGAACGGCTTTTGGATGGTCGAGAGGCGGCCACTGTGCTTCAGACCTGACTTCTTCGACGACGATCCGCCGCCGCCCTCGTCATCTTCCTCGCCTTCGAGCTTCGCCGCCTCCTGCCGGGCGACCCACCGAAGCTCCTTGATCCCCTTGACCTGGATCTGCTCGACGACCTCGCCCGCTTTCCCCTTTCCCTTCTTCTTCTTCGTCGTGTCTGCCGTCTCGCCTTTGTCGTCGCCCTTCAGACTGGCCTTCTGAGGAATGAGGGACGGGTCGCGGGAGAGGCGGGCGTGCAGCTCGGTGGCAATATTGATAGCGTCCGCGACGATGTTCGACGGAGGCGGCCCCGGCCGGGTGATTTGGATGCGCGGGCGGAAGGGCAGACGCGAGAGGCGCAGATCTGGCTTGTCCAATTCGGGATCAGGCGTGCCGCCAGTCGTTGCTTTGAGGCGTGCCCAGGTCTCCTCGGAGAGCCAAGGAACGTCCTCGAGGCGAGGCGGGCGCTCCTTCTTGCCGGGTCGACGTCGCGCCGGCATCCAGTCAGGCCTCTTTGGAGGTTCGCCGAACGGGAGATGAAGGTTGGGGCGCCCGACCTTGGCATCGGCCTTCGCCTGCTTCATGTTGCCCTTGAGCTCGTCGACTAGCTGGCGGTACGCCTCCTTCTTGCTCCCGAGCGGGACGTCGTCGTCGCCGCGGCTGATCTTCATGACCTTGACGAGCTGGTCAATGCTGAAGATGTCGTTGAACCAGCGCAGCCGCTGTTCTTTCGGCGTAGGTCGACGCTGGTCGGGCGCCGGAGGAGGTGCGTTCTGCTCGTCGCCATCCTGCGCTCCGTCCGCCTCGGATGCTGGCCCGCCCTGGTCGACTGCTCCTCCCGCTGCGTCGCCCTCCTCCATCACGACGTCGCCTGCTTCGTCCTCGGGTCCTTCTCCTGCTGCTCCGCCTCCGTCCCCAGATCCCTCGGCGTCGAGCATTGCGACGTCGGCGCCATCGTCTGCTCGAGGTGCTGGACCTTCAAGATCGTTGTCGGTCAATGCGCCAATCGCCACCGCCATCTCCACCATCAACTCCTCGATCGCATCTGCGTCGCCCGCCATGACCGCATCCCAGTCCGTCTCGTTCGCCATGCTCATGAACGCCTCTGAGCGGACGAACGAGGTGAAGCCGACCCAGGGGATCTTGGGCATGTATTCGTCCGACGTCACAGCACTCATGAAAAGCTGAGCTTCGAGGGACGTGAAGGACCAGTCGGAATGGGCGCCGAGGCGGGACCGGTCGATGATGGAGAGGGTCTCGCCGCCGCTGGTCCGGATGAGCCAGTGCGAGCCGTCCGGTCGGATGTTCGCGAGGTAGTCGGCGTCTGGACCCCAGACATACGTGTCGGGAGCGGCGGCTGAAGCGGACGCGGAGGCGCTTCTCTCTCGCAAGGTTCGGGCGAGGTGCGGGTCCGCTTCGTGCGGGCAGGCGATGACGCGGAGGTGGCTTGGAGGGTTCTGTCAAGGGGAGAGAGAGAGAGTCAGCATCGACCGAGTGTAAGCGTAGTTCAAGCGGGACGCGCCTTGATCTCGATGGGCGCCATTGGAAGATCCGCGTCTGTCCAGCGACCGAGTTGCCTCGCCTGCTTCGCCGTCGGCTCTTGGCCCATCTCCTTCCGCTCCCCAATCTCCAGCTCGAGGCGTGCCTGACGAGTTGCGAGCTTGTGGAAAGGCGCCATGCTCTTGTTCAGCTTGAGGTCGGTTCGTGCGTCCTCGTGATCGAAGAAGCAGTCGACGCTGGCCTCCCCGCCAAAGACGAGGGTGATGCGCGCCGCAAAGACGAGGAGTGCGACCTCGACGCTCTTGTCGCAGCGGATCCTGGCCTCGTCGAGCTCGATGTACTCTTGCTTGCATGCTGAGCGCTCGCCGGAGAGCAGACTGTCAGATGGGGTTCTTTGCGCTGTTTGGACTCGGGACTCACCATCGAGAGGGTCGCCCTGTTGGCGGCGGTACTGGGCGAACTCCTCGAGCGAGTGGAGTACCATGACGAAGTGCGGCTCCTCATCGTCTCCCTCCGCGCCACCGTCGTCCTCTGCGTCCGGCTCAGCCTCAGCCATGTCGCCGTCGAAAGCCCGCACGTCGACTTCAACGACAGCGCCGCTCCGCCTCGCCGCCTGGTTCCGCACCCACGTGTTGAGAGTTGGGTGGCCCATGACGGGGTGGTCGTCGCCTTTGCGCTATTCCGGGGCGTGGCCTTGTGCGGCGAGTCGGGGTTTCGGCTGATGAGGACGAAGGTTGAGAGGTGAGGGGCTGGGGAGGCAGTCGCGAGGGTGCGAGCGTAGACTGGTGGATCCGGCAAGTAGTGCGGCGCAGCTACAACCTACGTCAGGTCGTGAGACTGTGAGCGAGCGAGTGAGGAGGAGAGGAGAGGAGCTGGGGGCGGGAAGTCCGCGGTCGACGGCAGCAGCCAGTGAGAGCGTCGAGAGCGTCTCGAGCCTGCAGAGCTAGCTGCAGACACAGTGTACTCTGTATCACAGGCGACGAGTCTACTCCCATGCCTGAGCAACACCTACCCTCCGTCGTCTCTGTTCGCGACGCCATTGGAGTCCGACGTTACAGTGCATACGCAGCCCTGCATTGCTGTACGGGTGTGAGGTCAGCGGGACTGTTGCTCGAGCCTCGAGGAGACAGGCAGCCCAACTCGCCTCGAAGTCGCTCCCGCCCTTCCTCAGCCTGCTCCGTCGGTGTGTCGTTCCTGCGTCCGACACTCGCATCACAGGCATAGCGACTCGTCCGACGCCTCGTTGCTGTAGATCTTGAGACGTGTCAGCCAGCGTTACACCGGAGTAGGAGGCGGAAGGACTTGCTGGATTATCCGCCAAGATAACGACCGGCGTTCCCGTCCTAGCGTCCCCAGCCGAGAGCTGCACTCGAGAAGAGCAGTGACATTGCGTCCCCGTATCAGAAAATGAGAGCGAGTAAGCGAATCGGCACTCGCCGCTGCCCGTAAACAGAACCGGACGCCGCATTGATTGACCTCCGTTCGACTTTTCCGCTTGTGTTGAGATCTTCTGCCAATGTGGAAGCAGATGTCAGGCGGACAAGCGAGTGCGCCGGTGGAGAGAAAGCGAGAGAGAGAGGTCGTGCTCGAGAGCGCGTAAGCGGCGCGAGCCGAGCAGGCTTCTGCTGCGAGATGGGGCTCGTTGCGGGAAGCACAGCGTGTAGAGCCAGAGGGGCAAGCAAGATTGCGTGCGCTCGTGTTGCAGGTGAGCGGAGCTGAGAGCCTGGGAGAGGAGGAAGTCAGTCACTTCCCAGCGAGGACCGGAGGGAGACCTTGCGCACAAGAGAAGCAAGCCTGGACGGCTGACACACGATCTGCGCGAGCCAGTAGGTTAGCTAGTCCGTCGTGAGCGAGAACGGCCTTGAGTCGGGTGTTGTCCCTCGCTGGCTCGCGAGCCAGGAAGGCCCGCCCCCTCGTTTTGTTCCCATCTCGTCTCCCACGCGTCCTGCTGCCTCGAGACAAAGCTTGGCTTACTCCGAAGACTCTGCAGAGTATATCGAGGACCCGGGCGTCCCTCCTCGACTCCCACATCTTGACCTGCACCCTGCGAGCCGCCCGCCTCGTCCTCGGTCTGCCAAAGCGCGCGCCTCGTAGACACACCCCACCTCGTTCTCCCGCTACAGACACTGCTGGGAGGATGGAGCAGCGCACCTCGAACCTCAATCTCCTTCTCTTGCGGGTGAAGCCAAGCTTGAGCCCTGGAGCGGGTCGAAGGAGGCGGACGAGTGCCCGGCAGAAACCGATGTTGAGCGAAATACAATGGCGAAACTCGGTTGACGTGGTCGACACCCTGGCCACGGCTGTCGGCGCCGACGGTCGTGGCGAGGAAGTCGAGGTTCTGACGCAGCAAACCACGGCAGCTCTGCGGGCTTGAAATTCGGTCAGCATACTCAGATAAGCTGAGTAAAGGGATCGGACGCACTGCTAGCCCAGCACGCTGCCTGCGAGTTGAGCGAGAACCATCGAAGTCTGGACGGCTTTGGCGGTCTGCTCGACGGCGTGGCGCGGTGCGGCTGGCGCGGGATCGGGGCATTTGCAGCGGTGGAAGTAGCTGGACAAACAAGCGAGGCCACACAGCGTGAGTTGAGCGAGTTGCGAACACCCGGTCGCCGTGGCTCGCGGCCAAAGTGGGATCGCAACCCGGCCTTCGCTCCCAGTTTGGCCGCGCACCACGGCGTTCGCTCGTCTCCCTGCTGCGAACCACACCGTTAGCACTCTCAGACTGCTGCCCACCGCCATCAGACCATCTCCATCGCCCTCCACGCCCGCTCACCCACCGTCGCTTGCTCTCCTCGTCCCGCACTCGCCACCTCACCTCGGACCCGCCTACCGCTCGTCCCACAGCTCCTGGAGATCCAGCTATTCTCGCGAGCCCAATAGGAGGAGGATGGAGACTCACGTGCGTCCTGCTCCTATCCCGCTGGCGTTCTCAGACAGTGCGGTGAAGGAGGTCAACAAGTCGCTGACACTTGGCCTGAACTTGCGCATAGTCTGTGTGGGCATGTGTGAGCACTGACGAGGCGGCAGAGATGGCTCTCGGCGGGTCAGGAGCTACGGCGCTCCCAACTGCAGCAGCTCCGGCGCTTTGCGAGCAAGGCACATCCACGACCCTTCCTGCTCCGGCGAGTGTGCTACGGTGAAGCGCATCGCCAGAAGATGCCTCAGAAGTTGGCGCCAACGAGCTAATAGTTAAGACCCAACGCTTCGACCGACATCTCCTCCTCGACCCGCAACTCGCTCTTCTCCCTTCTTCCGATCTTCTCTTCGGCTTGTCCTGCGCGACGAGTGACACACTTTCAGCAACCCTCCAACGACATGCTACACACGCGCACGAGCCACTTGGGCTTGTCAAACCTCAGCCTGCACGACTGTTCCGACCATACGAGTCTCAAGGTACTCGAGCTCGTCGCGTCTCCTGCGGCGCTTTCCCTCAACACGCTCCGCTCGTGCCTAGCAAGCTGTAACACTCTCTCACTAATCAGTCTCGGGTGCGCACGATGTTGTTGCTCCCCTCGCTTGTCCCCCCGTCCGCCCCTCTCTAGTGAAAGCGTTGTACTGATCCGTTTCCCCCCTCTCTGCCACGCACTAGGGCCATTCCCCTTGCAAACCCATGCCTACGCACGCCTCGGCACCCTCCTCGCCGACCCTCGCCTGCCTCTCGTCCTTCTCAACCTCCGCTCCCTCCGAAAACCATCGTCCAACCTCCCGAGTTGCGCAGCTACAACACGAGCTCACCACCGGAGCGCACTTAACCAAGAGCGTCGCCTTACGGAGGACTCACCGCCTCTACAACTTCGACAGTCGCTCGCGCGGAGTTCAGGGCGGGTGAGTTCGTCGAGAGGGGCCCGACGTAGCGCCTTCGCTCAAACGCAATGGAGCTCGTCACCGCCTCTCCTACCAGTACAGCCCGCGAAAAGACCAGCTCGCTCATTCGATGGCCGGCGATCCAGTCGAGCGGATCGAGGAGGAGGTGCGAGGAAAAGTCGCTCCTTCTGCGCTGGACGAAGCCACCTCTGGTACTTTCCACCCTTACGAGTGCGACGAGCTGCAAGGGAGCTCTCCTCGTCACCTCCTTCGCCCGCAAACTGATCCGCCCCTCGACGCTGACCTTCGCAGCGCTCGTGCCCTCTCGCCTCCTTTCGCCGTTGGTAACGAGAGCCACGGGATCGCAACAGACGCGTCGCAGCTGTACGCACTCGTCGAAAGGAGGTCGGCGCCACGTCACCCTCGAGGCGAGTGACCTCGCGCGCCTCCCGCTGTCCCTCTCTCTCGCTCCTTCTCCTCACTCCGACTCGTCACTTCTCCTCTTTTCGCCCTCCTTCGAGTCGAAGGTGAGTCTCCCGCACCCTCTGACTACCGCTACACGCGCGCTGACCCACTCCGGACCGCTCCCTCGCCCGTACCACCCACCCTCCCCTCCTCACCCTCGATGCCACCCAGTCACTCCTTCCCTCTTCTACCTCGCCTCGACCCTCGACGCGACCAGCGACTCCTCCCCGACACCGCAAGTGAGTTCACGCCCCTCTCCGAGCGCGACGTCGAGCTGACCCTTCCCTCCTCTTCTCCGCTCGCAGCTCAACTGTCCTCAAGGACTTGGTGGAGGAAGCGCTGGTCCGCTGTGGGTCGAGGGCGACGTGTGAGCTGGCTGCTCGTCTGCTCCGGCTCTCGTTCGACGGTGTGAGGACGGACCGAGGGGGACTTTGGGCGACTGCTGACCTTCCTCGCTCGCTCCCTCGCAGCCTTCGTCGTCCACCATCGACTTGCAGCTCGAGGGCCAACATCAACACGTTATTAGGGTCAACAACTCCGCCTAATGTGAGCTGCTGCTGCTTCTCCGACATTCTCTCCGCCGTCGCTGACTCCCGCCCTCACTCTGCAGCCACTCTACCTTTTCTCTCGTACATCTCGAGGTGCGCTTCCTTCCGTCACGCTTCACGAGTCTCGCAAGGCTGACACACGCACACGCAGTCTTGGTATTTATGGACGACCTAGCGTGCGTTGACTTGCAGGTCTTTCGCCAATGCACCGTTGACTGACGCCTCGCCCGCACGCAGGCGAATCCTTCGCTGCCATGCACCCACTGCGGTGCACTGGCGCTCTCACCGCACGCTCAGCTACTCCGTGAGGGCTGTCGTCGACGCTTTCGAGTGCGTCCTCCTGTCATCCTACTGCATGAACCGAACTGACTCGCCTCTCTCACACACGCAGACAAGGCAGGTGACTGAGAAGGAGGAATGCAGGTTATCCGGTGCTCGAGCTTGGCGTAGCTTTGGAGGGGCGGGACAGTCCTCGTCGCCTCGGGCTCTATACGCCGGCTGTATTGCGACGTCGACTTTCGCAACTCTCCCTCGTCGCCCGCATACCCTCTCTTTGCCCTCCAGGTCTCACCGCCTGCCCTATACCCAGCGCCGCATCGTTCGGCGCCTTCCAAGCCTCCAACTTTACCTCCTTCCGTTCACCCGCCGCCTCGTCGCCATCGCTCGACGGTGGGTTCGAATGCATCGACATTCAGTACGAGTACGAGTCGTGCGGCGGGTGCACGAGCATGGGCGAAGGTCGGAACTGCGGAGAAGGAATAGCGCACGCTCGAGGAACCGGATGCCAGGAGGGAAGATGCGTCGTATTTTCCTGTGAGAAGGGGTGGAAGCCGGACAGGGACGCGAAGCGGTGCGTGAGACTGTGGGAAGGCGGGAGGAAGAAGTCGAGCGGGCACGGAGAGGGGAGGCGGAGGCTGCACTAATCGTCCTTTGTAGCGATACTGCATGAGCTCGTTATTGGTTCCCCTCAATCTCGCACTGAAGGAGTGATCAGCTAGTCATGACAGAAAGACGAAAGGCGACGGGGGGACGGCGGGCGCTTCTGGCGGGAGAGAGGCCGACTCGTCCGCCCGCCGCAAGAGAGCCCGATAAAACAGATGTGATGCGCAGTGCGCGGGGGGAAAGAAAGAATACGAAGGCGAAGAGGAGTTCGAGGGGTGAATGGAGGGTGCGGGAGAAGGGTGACGTTTACTCCTGGGCGTACTCCTCGCCGCCGTTCTCCTCGTACTCGCCCTCGTATTCGTCGTCCGCGCCTTGGCTCTCGTACTGCTGGTACTCCGCAACGAGGTCCTGCAGCAGGGAGAAGCCCGGGGAAAGGCGAGGAGAAGCGAGGGAGAGGCGGGCAAGGGTCAGCGGCGGTTCTGGAGCAAGGTCGCCTGTTAGAGCGCACCTGCATGTTCGACTCGGCTTCGGTGAACCTGCACAATCAGCAGAGAGCCGTCAGCAATCAGTTGAACACGATGAAAGGCTCGAGACGCACTCCATCTCGTCCATACCCTCGCCGGTGTACCAGTGAAGGAAGGCGCGGCGACGGAACATTGCCGAGAACTGGGTGTGGACGCGAGAGAAGAGCTCCTACAGTCCGTACAGGCTTGTCAGCGAAAAGTGAACGGAGCTCGAGCAGAGTCGACGGGCAAAACGGACCTGGATCGAGGTCGAGTTGCCGATGAAGGTGACCGACATCTTGAGGCCCTTGGGCGGGATGTCGCAGTGCGCGGTCTGGATGTTGTTGGGGATCCACTCTGTTTGCGCACGTCGTCAGCCAGACGAACGGCGGAGAAGAGACAGGCGACGCACCGACAAAGTGGTCGGCGTTCTTTGTCTGCACCTGGAGCATGCTGTCGTCGACCTCGCGCATCGAGACCTTGCCGCGGTAGAACGCAGCGACGGTGAGGTAGCGACCGTGGCGCGGATCGCTTGCGGCCATCATATTCTTGGCGTCGAACATTTGCTGCGTGAGCTCGGGGACCGAGACGGCGCGGAACGACTGCGAGCCCTTGGCAGTGAGGGGAGCGAAGCCGACCATGAAGAAGTGGAGACGCGGGAAGGGGACCATGTTGACGGCGAGCTTGCGCAAGTCCGAGTTGAGCTGGCCGGGGAAACGGAGGCAGGTCGTGATGCCGCTCATGACGACCGAGACGAGTTGGTTGAGGTCTCCGTGCGTAGGCGAGGTGAGCTTGAGCGTGCGGAAGCAGATGTCGTCTGCGGGAGATGCCAAGTCAGCGAGCTAGGCGAGAAAGGTTGCGGAGCTCATGCTCACAAAGGGCCTCGTTGTCAATGCAGAACGTCTCGTCCGAATTCTCGACGAGCTGGTGCACCGAGAGCGTCGCGTTGTAAGGCTCGGTGACCGTGTCGGAGACCTTGGGCGACGGGACGACCGAGAACGTCGCCATCATACGGTCGGGGTACTCCTCGCGGATCTTGGAGATGAGGAGCGTTCCCATTCCCGATCCCGTGCCTCCTCCGAGCGAGTGCGTGAGCTGGAAGCCCTGAAGGCAATCGCAGCCCTCGGCCTCCTTGCGCACGACGTCGAGAACCGAGTCGACGAGCTCGGCACCCTCCGTGTAGTGACCCTGTATAGACGCACAGGTGAGCCTGGGGACGCCTGAACCGTCCGGAAGCCCAAGTCGGCTCTGAACGCCCGGATTCGCCTCGCAGCGTCCCGTGGCGTCCCAAAACCGCTTCCTACGCCCTGTAGCGTCCCGAATCACTCACTTTCGCCCAGTTGTTGCCCGCACCGCTGAATACCACCCAGAATGAAGTCAGTACGGTCGAAAAGAGGCCCGGGAAAGGCTCGCACAAGGGCGCAAACGTTTCCACTCACTTCTGCGCCGAAACCATGTTGTCCGGGCGGAAGAGGCCACCCAAAGGACCAGCACGGATCACCTATGATGGCGGACGGCGGTCAGTCGACCCACGAAGGAGTAGAGCGAGTAGGCGGACTCACATCCATCGTTCCCGGCTCGAGATCGACGAGCACGGCGCGCGGGACATACTTGCGGTCGGAAGCCTCGTTGAAATAAACGTCCAGTCGTTCGAGCTGAAGGTCGTTGTCGCCGCGGTAGCTGTGAGCGAGAGAACGAAAGTGAGGACGAGGTCGCGGGTGCGGGTCTACCGGACGCGAGACTCACACGCCCTGTCCGTCGATGCCGTGCTCCTCGGTGATAGTCTCCCTGCAATAAGACATGAGTCAGCGCGCGCCTGAACAAGCTGCCGCAACGGGACGCACCAGAACTTGGTACCGATCTTGCGATGGGGAGAAGAGGTCAGCGAAAGGGTCCTGAGGAGTCGCGCTTCATCGTGGACGCAGCCACAAAGATCTACACCTCTCAGCATCCCGCAGCATGCCCAACGAAGCGCTGCCGCGACGCCCACACCTCGTCCAACAACTCGCTCAACTCGCGCCAATCCTCCCTCGACACGCAACGAAGGGGTTGCTCACCTGGTTGCCGCACTGTGGGAAGGTTGCAGGTACAAGTCAGCTCATGTATCGACCTCAGGGAGATTGAGCTGGCGAGGTAGCACTGAGGGGGGCGTGTTTGGCGATGTCGAGATGAGGACGAGCAGCACGCACCTGGCCCGTCTGAAGGTGCACAATCTCGCGCATTGTAGCTGTACGAGTAACTGAAAGAGCAAGGAGGGGGAGAAGCGAGTGGGAGGACGAGGAGAAGGTCAGGCGAGCGTGAAGCGACGCGACAAAAGAGAGCGAGGACCTCTCGCAAGACTGGCTGAGTGGATGTGGGCAAAGTCCGTGTATACAGGTTGCAACAACGCAAGACTGCGAGCTACGGCAGAACGGCGAGACGCGGAAAAGGAGGCGACGGAAGGGGTATCGAGGGAAAGGAAGGAGTAAGTCGGGATTAGGCGGTCGAGTCGAGGATATATACAGGCTTAGGGAAGCGTGAAGGCGAAGGAGGCAGAGACAGGCGAGCGTGCGGTCGCATTTGCGGCGTCTGCGATCTGGCGCCCCTCAGATCAGGCTCAGCTCGAGCGTCCACACCCGCCGCGCCCACACCTTGACGTTCTTGCCGCGCACCGTGACGTCCGTCGAGTCCCACCACGCCTTCCTCGCCGGCTTGCGCCAGAACAGGAGCAGCTTCTGCGCCGTCGCGAGCTGCTGCGTGTTGACCTGCACGCCGCCGCCTTCTTCGCTCGAGGCCATCGCGTCGGGGCCGCTCTCGTCCGAGGGAGAGACGGGAGGAGAGCCGCTGAGGGGAGGGTGGACGATGCCGGTCTTGAGGAGGACGAGGGCGATCGAGGCGATACAGCAGCGGTTCGGCTCGATGGACCGGTAGCCCCAGACGTCGTCGCGCTCAAAGCCGCTGCGGAGACGGATCAGGTCAGTGTCGAGAGCACGAGTCTCAGTGAGCGCCCTCGGATGCACCTCATGCAAAGCATGTCGATGAGGTGCTGCTCCGCCACGTTGTTATCCCGGCTGACGTTTCGCTGCAACGCCGTAAAGATGCTCCGCTGGTCGAGGAGAGAGTTGCCGCAGTCGATCTTTAGCTGCGTCAGAGCCGCATTGGGCTTGCCGTTCTCGTCCATGCCAGCTCGCTCGCCATCCTTTGTGCCGACCTCGTTCTTGCCGGGCGGGATTGCAAAGTACTCGAGTTCCTCGCGCAGGACGATGATGGCCTGCTTGAGGAAGAGCGGGTTCGACATGTTGGACTGGGCGACAGGAGAGGTGATGGAGAGGTCGCGGCGAGGACCGTCTGGCGGGCCGTAAAACGCCTCGCGCGCCGTCGCGAAAAAGTCGAGCACAAACTCGAGGCATCGTGCGTCGAACTGCGGGCATAGATAGGCCAGGTGTCAGGGTTCTTTGCCCAGTGCTGGTCGCTAAACCTCGAGGAGTCGGGGAGTCGTCGCTCGTTTAGCTTGCGGACAGTGTAGGGCCCACTCACGTCGACGTAGTACACATCCGCCTCCTCGTCCTCCTCTTCGCCCTCTCCTCGCGGCTGCCGCTGCGGGCTGAGCACCACACCGTTCGGGAAGAGGCAGAGGAGGACCGACTCGGGCAGCTCCATCAGCGCCTCGCGCTCGAGCGAGAGCCGTGCGCCCCTGAGGTCAAGTGCGACCTTGGTCGAGTTGGCGAAGCTCATCGTGGCGAGCTGGCAGGGTGAGTTGGACGATCGGGGTGATGAGGGCGAGGAGGGGGTTGGCCGCGTCTTCCAGGTGGTGCGGGTGGTACGAGGGGAACTAGAGGTCGTCAAGAAGAAGGAGCCAACTCAAGCGAGACTTCAAGTGAGCAAACGAGCGAGGCGTGCGTCGTGGTCGGGGTCGAAGCGGGGCGACGACTCTCTGCAAGCGACCACGCACTCGACGCGCTCGAGACGGCTCAGTGAGAGGTGGAGTGCGCTCAAAGTGTCTACCACGATAAACAGCGCCGCCAGCAGCCCTCCCCGCTCTCGCATCCCGACGTTCTCTCCTGCTTCTTCTCGCTCAACTCGACTTCCTCCACCGCTTCTTCCGGGCGATGGATATGGTGGAAGAGACGACGAGGCTAGGCGTAGTGCGTGGAGAGGCCAGTGCGGCCATATAGGTGTCGTGCGCCTACTGCAGCACCCTTGTCCCTCCTCCGGGATCTCTGCACAGAGCAGCGTCTTCTCCTCCCAGCTCGCGGCTATCGTGCTCTCCTCGGACGTGCCCAAGAAGCGGGAGTGCGGACGCTACACCAGCGAGTCGAATGCAGGCGGGGTGAAGAGGCTCTGGGCTTGTACGGAGCGTTCCCCTCGCCCAGGCTGCATCTCTTCTCCTCTCTCCAACTCCGCCATTTCTCCGACTCCCGACGTTCCGATCGGCGGATCGCAACAAGTCCCGACGATACCTTACCCTGTCGTCAAAGAACAGCAGGCGTCACCGGCTCAACCTTGTCAACCAGACCGCGGACTCGGGTCCCTGACAAGATGCGACGTCGTTGACTTGAGCTGCAGTCGACGACTCTTTCCTCCGTTGCTTGCTTGTTGTACCGTTCCTGTACAACTGAGCGTCCCTCTGTTGCCTGCTACGACGCACGCGGACCTTCGTCGAGCCGCTCCGCCCGCACAACGTCCTCCGCTTCCTTCGCACATCCCAACATCGCCGAACTTGCCAGCTCTGTCGGTCGACCCCTTCGTACGCTCGTAGGAATATCCAGCGATACGCACAGCTCGTGACGACGCACGAGGAACCGGATTCAAGACCGCCGTGCGTTCTCCTCTCCTTATCAGTGCGGGGTGAGGCCGATAGAAGAGGAGCTGATCTTGGACTTTGCTTCGACAGGACCTGCACTTCTTCCACACCTCTGTGATTCTGTACGATCCAACGATCCACCCGAGACTGCGCCATGGACCCCGCGCCCGACCACGTCTGCGAAGACCTCCTCCTCGCCATTCTCGACGAACTCCCTTCTCGCACGCTTGTCAAGTCCCGCGGCGTCTCGTGCGTTCTCCAGCAAAATGAGCGTTGAGTGATGTCTGACGTTGTGGTCGCGCAGCCGCTGCTTCGCCATCCTTGCTGACGAGATCCTCCGCCGTCGGTTCCTCGCGATCACGAAGGACGATACGAACGAGCTCATTGTGGGTTCAGGGCTGCCGGCTCACCTTGTCAACGTCGACTGACGAGCTCGCTCCACAGCTCGAATCGTGCGCGCCGTACGAGACCCGCTCGACACACCGCCAGGCTCTCGACTTTTCCCACTTCGGTCCCTCCGCCGACATCGCCTGCCCGGGCGACGTAGCGCACTTCGTGGTTAAGGCTCCCTCGCCCACGACCCAGTTCCTCCCGCTCGACGACGGCGAGTTGTTCGGCAACAACCTCCTTGCCGTGCACCTGCGCAACTCGCCCAGACCGTCCATGCAGCCGCAGCGACTGAGCGCAGACGACGAGGACGTTTTCTCTCTCGCACCGAGCGCACCCCGTCCTCCGCGCTTCATCAACTACGCCTTCTCACTGAACCTCGCGTCCTCGCTCGACCGCTTCTTCCGCTCGTGGTTCCTCGAGTCGGCGCTGGAAGAAGCCCAGTCCGAGTGCTCCTCTCCCGCTTCATCCGAGCTCTCCTCGCCCTCCTCGTCACGCGAATCAAGTCCACCCCTTCCCTTCGCACTCGACTCGCCAGCCTCTCCCCCTCGCCCTCCCTCTCCTCTTCCCACCTCCCCGCGCCTCACACGCCCAAAACGCATAGCCTCGCCCTACAACCCCCGCTCCTCCTCCGCGCTCTTCGCAGCCGAGATCGAATGCGTTCAAGTCCCGCGCTCCGTCGACGATGGAGACCCACTCGACGTCCTCGCTCCCTCCCCTCCCTCCTCCTATTCCTCCACCCCACCAAGGTTGTTCGAGTACTTCTTTAGCCGGATAGAGATGGATGTCGCGAGGGTTGTTGTGGCAGCGGAGGAGAATCTGCCGAGATGTGGGAGAGGATGGGCGGGAGGGGGGAAGGGGAGGGGGAGGGTGGTGAGTGCTGGACCGGTGGTGATTGTCATATAGAGTGTACGAGTATTGCTTTTGTGTCTGGACAGCTCTCGAGCGCCTTGTTGTCGTAGACTCTCCTCCTCCTCCTCCTCCTCCTCC